>NW_020897742.1:5014632-5090215 GCF_003984885.1 Neopelma chrysocephalum | reverse complement strand
ATTCGCAGTGCCGCGTCCCAATTCCCTTTACCCCTCGGGCCGTGGCACACATGTAAGCTCCCTGATTCAAAAGATCTCCTGTCACTTAATCTAACTCCAAATATTACGAGGTTGTGTATGAAAAATGCAACACTGGGGAGTGATTTGTGCATATCAGATTTGTGAATTTTCTGGGTTGCATGTACTCCCTATATAAATACACCTGTTAACAGGATATGTTGGATTTTAGCTGTTGGATACACAGGTCCTGTTATTATTGCACAGCCAGAGACACAATAATGTTGGGCTCCTTTGCTGTTTTCTCGACTGCCTGGATACAAAAATTCATCCAGATTTTAGTGGAGTTCATGGCCGGAGATGGCCACAGACACTGATGATTGAAATGGCAGACTGCAAAGGGAAACAGAGCCCCAGGCTAATCCTTGTTTATGTATTTCTAGGTCTTATAGAAAATACAGTAAAAATGATTCCTTTCTTGACAAGAAAGATGCCTGATTATATCCATGACTAAAACATTTTAGTTTATTGTCCAGAATCATAGGTGTACAAGCTTTATATCCGAAATTTGTTCAAACTATGGTTTGTTGGGTCTTTTTGCATGAATTAGAATAATTTAATTTGGCTTCTTTGGGTTTCTAGTCCAAACAGATCTTTAAAAAACCACCATTAGAAATAAATGTATCCTGAGGGATTTTTTCTTTCCTACTTCTTTTATCCACCCATTATTTTCTTTAACACATTTTATTTTGACAGTGTCTGCATCCTACCCTCTTATCTAACTTTCCACTGCTGTGAAGAGTGTTTTGGAAAAAAAGGTGTTTCTTTTTTTTTTATTTTCTAACATAAGGACTAGGAAAAAAATTGCCTGATGGAGCTATTACCTTCAAGTACTTTGCCAATCTGATGATAATGAAAGTTATTTCCTCCTGTAGTTAAAAATACACTTTTCAAAGTAATCATTTCACTCCTCGAGCCACTTCTGATGACTCATTGCTCCAAGGCAGGGATCCACAGCATTGTTTGTGAAGTTCTCAACAAAAAAAATATTAAAAATATAACATACTGCAGATCAGTGTTTCCCTGAGTGTGAAAACCAATTAAATCCAGATGCAGGTGTAAATCTGAAACTGAAACAAACTATACAAAAAGACCAACATGCTAGATAGCAAGTTTATCTACTTAATTATAGAACTTTGAAGATGTTGGAAACCACCTGATGTTGCAAATAAAGAAAATAAGACTAAATTAGTGTTTTAAGAAACACCTCGATGCATAACTTAGGCTGACACAGCTTTGCAACTGCCACTTAGCGTACTCTAGGTCTCTAGGTTAATACATCCATATGGTTTAAGTTTGGATATTTCCATTCTGTTTATGGATTTTATCTCTTGTGGAGTCTGCACTTTAGGTCAATCAAATAGCGGGTCTCAAAAGAGTTATAATTATTCATGAAATAAACCTGTTCCCCTGTAAAGAGACATGTTCAATGGGGTTCTTCCGAAAAACTTCTGACCATCCTACCCCACAACTGCAGAAATAAAGTTAGCACTTTTTCAGGAGCAAAGAGTCCTAACATTGAGGCAAAGGCACTCCAGGTTGACGGGCATATAGAAATCTGACTGCTATACTCACAAGGGTGGAAAACTATGGTAACCTGGTTAGAAGCAGGATGTATGCATGCTGTAGTGGGTTGACCCTGTCTGGACACCTGATGCCCACAAAAGCTGGTCTTTCACTGTCCTTCTCGGTTGGGCATGGGAGAGAAAGGCTCATAGGTCGAGATAGGGGCAGTGAGGTATCACTCACCAGTGACTGTCTAGTGCAAAATAGACTTCACTTGGGGAAATGAGTTTAATTTATTACCAATCAAATCAGAGTAAGATAATCAGAAATAAAAAAATTTTAAAGACGCCTTCCTCCCACCCCTCTGGTTTTCCTGGGCTAACTTCACTCCCGAATTCTCTATCTCCTCCCTGCCAGTGGTACAGGGGAGTGGGGAATAGGGTCGGTGGTCAGTTCATTGCACATGCCACTCTCTTCGCAGGGGGAGGACTCCTCACACTTTTATACTCCTCCAGCGCAGGCTCCCTCCCATGGGAGGCAGTCCTCCATGAACTTCTCCAACATGAGTCCTTCCTACAGGGTACAGTCTTTCATGCAAATCCAACACAGATATTTACAAAAATAAATAAACAATAAAAATCTTCATGCAGAGGTGTCATCTCCGAGTGCTGAAACTTCCAGAAAAATCACTCAACAAAACTTAAGTACTACTTGACTGTACAACAAACTCCTGAAGCTGCCTGTCTGGTGGCAGCACACCATACACTGTGTGGGAGGAGCTGTAACTTCCATTGTAACTGTGGTTTATAAACCTTCTGCTAAGGAAGTCCCTGAAGAAGTGATGTATCACAAGGAAGAGAACAAGAATCTCAGTATAAAGCCCACTCTTCCTCCACCACTGAAAATGAGATCTTTGGTGCATGAGCTCAGCTCGTTGCTGTTCTTTCACACTTCTAATCACTGAAACAGGCTGCTGTGACTGTGGAGGTGGTATGTTGGGTCTGCGGGAAGCAAACGAGCCAGCACATATGTGTGGGCAGCCACCTTATTGTAATTTAGAGAGGTTTGTCAACGAGCTGTAAGGATGGGAGCTCGTAAGAGCGGTAGAAGCAGCTCGAGGCTGTGTGGGAGGAGCTGGTGGTCCTATACATGCTCTGCCTGTGGATGGGAGCACCAATGCTCCACTGGAGGGGAGCTCAAATGCTGAGAAATTCCAGTAAAACATGAAAGCTAAAGATAGAAGTCTGGCTCTTTGTCTGGAGTAAATCAGCAGGGATATGTTGCATCTCTGGATTTACTTCAGCTGAGAATCTCAGCCTGTGCACCTCACCCTCATCTCACACTGCTCTACCAGCACTTCAAGGGATAACTGGATCATCTTGATTTAACCACATTTCAGTGCCGGGGTGGTGGAAGAAATTGGTATAATAAGAATTTTTAACAACTCTTATTCATTTACTGCTGTTCATGTTTATATTCCATATTGGTTGCTATAAAATCAAAGTTTCATGTATGATAAAGGTTTTCTCTTTTTCAGACTACTGTAGAATAGTTTAAAAAATAGAAGTTCAGTTGAAAGCAAGAGAAATATTCTAACATAAAACTATTACAGTGAGAAAACTGTTGCTGCGATCTGGTATCTGAAACCTGGAGCCTCTAAAACAGTTACCTGAATTTACAAAGCCATTATGTACAACTTGCATGTATTTTCAGAAAACATGCAAATTGTCATGAAGTAAAGTTTTTTCCCTTCTGCTGAAATCAGTGTTGAACTTATGAAAAATTAGTAACAT
The DNA here is from genome assembly GCF_003984885.1 of Neopelma chrysocephalum. Taxonomy (NCBI): domain Eukaryota; kingdom Metazoa; phylum Chordata; class Aves; order Passeriformes; family Pipridae; genus Neopelma; species Neopelma chrysocephalum. The sequence continues at coordinate 5,086,859 of NW_020897742.1, read as the reverse complement.
TTTACCTGGAAGCACAGCATGTCCCTGGTTTGAAGTTAATTTAAATAAATGAGAGGCCATCCACTGCTGCAATTAATTAATTGTCAAGGCTTTCTTGTATCAGAGTTCATTTTTGGAGAGCAAGAGATGTTACCTTGCTTTTGAAACTTTAAAAGAAGAGCATGTTTCAAACCCTAAAAAAGCTTGTCTGTAATCCACTGATTTGAGTGTAACAGATTTAACACACATTTAGCCAGAAATGAGAGAGATTTCCTTTGACCAATTTCAAACATCCAGAATCTAGTAAGCCCACTTCTGTGTTTACAGTTTACAAGCAACATCTCTGTTTCTGAAGGATCAGGGTTTCCGTGTGTAGAAAAAGCTAATATGGGTTTCGTGAGATGGATCTTTGCAACCTCCCAGTTGTTATCTATGAATCTCATGTCATCATTCTGGTGCATTTCCTTCAGAAATAGAAAATTTCCAATAATCAGCCCAAGTTTAATAAGATATCACTATACACTGTAGAAAGGAAGAACAGCACTCTATACTTTAAGTTTTACCATCATGCATAAAAAAGCATACCAGCCTGGCATTTCTTAATCTGAACTTGTTCTAGCTCGTCTCCTCTGTTTCATATTGCCATTCATATCCTTGTTTAAAATAGCAGAGTCTCCATCAATTTTTATTTCCCTGTCATCTATTATTCCTCTTAGCCTTGAGCCATATTAAACCAAAGCTTTCATACTTTCCATCCATTGTCATCTGTCTCATAATCAGCTTTTACTTGTGTTTAAAGCACTCTAAGTCAGACAAAAGTCTGCAATGTGTGATCGAAGTGTGGTTAGGATCTTATCCTTTGTTCTGTTACTTAGAAACTGAAATATAAGCATTAGATGTAAACAAATAATTTGTAATGAAACATAAATAAGAGAAATTTTTTTGTGACTATTGTGGTTTATCTGCAAAACTTTGCAAATTTACTATATTCAGGACATGCCATAAAGTAATTCAGTGTAAGCTGTTACGAATTACAGAATGCGTGTGTATTAAATAAAATCAGAATATAACATGATGTTAGGTCATCAAATTTTCACTGTACTTTATACCCCTGAGCTGTTTATAAATAGGTAGCAGCATTGAAAGATTTATCATTTCAGGAGGTTTATAAATATCTATGTAATATTTTTCCCTACATGAATTACACATTTTCAGTGTTCCATATTACAGCTTGAAAATCATGTCATACTCATTAGTGTACATTAAGCCACAGGACTTTGGCTCTTATCTCAGTTAATTAGTGAGAAGAAAAAAAAACAACATAGTACATTAGAGCTGGTAAAAAAAAGAAAAGGCAAGGAAGGACACAAAAAAGAAAACTCATTTTCAGTTGTGGATTATTTATTCATTGAGTTCCATATAGCAATTTCAAGCACAAATATATTTATTCATACGGTGTATACTATTAACTTGACTGTGATAGTGGTGGGTTTTTTTGTGTTTTTTTTTTTTTTTTGTTGTTGTTGGCTAAAATCTGTTTGGAAATAATACAGCTCTTATTTTTCTAATAATTAGTTAAATTCCAAACTAATTTTTGGCAATGTCTTCAAATTAGTTTGTGGCTTTGAGTGCATTCAGATTTCACATGAAGTCCTGTCCTGTGCTCTGAGGTCAATGGTCTCTAGGTTGCTCCAGAAGAGTTGCTGTCTCTTGCCTCCCAAAGGAAGATAATCCACCCTCGATGCTGAAAAACCCCTGCACCCCTTATACATGTGCGTGGTTCTGGCAGGTCTCTGGACATCCTCTTCTGACCTGCTGAATGCACTGAGGAAATGGAAGTGGATTTAGACCCTACTATCCTGCTGTAAGATAATGCTGATAAAAGTGAGTAACATGGCATAAAGGTATTTAACTCGTCTGGAAGGCCAGAAAAAGCCATGGGCTGGTAGCTTGTCATTAAAACAAGTGAAAAATGTCACCAAAAGAGGTTTTACTGCAAAGACAAGAGATTAAATCAGGAGCCTGGGTTGCATTTTGGAGACTTCAGGTTGACTTACAGAAGCAAGTGCAATGAGATACTGAAGTAAGTCTCAACTGTTTAACACCTTGTTTTGCTAGAGTTTTCTCTATGGATATCACAGTTCCATGGCATTATTTGCAGGTTCCAGTATTGCTTTCAAATAGAGTACATCTTCTCTGAGAATTCAAATGTGACTTTGTTCTTGCTTAAACTGGGATCTGCAGTGATGACAATGAGTCAGGCTGGGGTTTGACAAGGGCGTTTTCCCACTGAGGTTGATTTGCTCTAATGGCTATTGATTCAACAGAGTGTAACTTGGAAGAAAGGAGGAACTGTGTATGGAGCTGGGCTGGAGGAATTAAATTACCCTAATGTAACTTCTAATGGACCTACTAGCAGTGTCCACTCCTTCCAGAAGACCCCGAAAACAGCTCAGTCCATAATTTCAGGCATTATCACAGGCAGTTGCATTGCTAATGCTGTGTATTGATAAAAGGATAAATGCTATTTTTGCTCTTGGTGTCAGGAGGGCTGGGTATCACATTAATGGCATAGATCACTGAAGTTCTGTCCTTGAAATAGTCATGGCTTTCAATTTCTTTCTCAGCATGTGTTTAAATATTCCCAAGAGCCCCAAACTGCCTCCAGTTGCTTCCTGTTTAAATAAAAGATGATTCCTCTTTTTATTCTGTGGAATCCATTCAAAAGAAAAGGTCATGCCCAAAGGGAGAAAGCAATTTCCTTATTCTTCATTTCAGAGCTCTAGGGATTTGTAATTTAAGTTTCCCAGAACTGTCTCTATTTTTTTTTAATTGATATTCTTTGTTAATTTTTCTTTTTGGAGGGGGAGGGGTAGTGGTGTCATGTTTGTCTAGTCCAAAAGCAAACCCAGCATTTACAGTTGTTAAAGACCTGGCAACTCAGACAAGCAGCATGACTGAGGTATCCTCAGATTAAGCAGAAGGGTAATTAAAAGAAGTTATTTCTTTAACGTATTTTCAGCTGATGCCTGACACCAGTGATTCTAAATGCACCTTTCTTTCTCAGTTAAAAAGGGGAGACCATGGAGTATTTCACATTTAATAATAAACGTTTCTTCAGGGTAACTTCAAGGTTTTGCCTTTTTTTTTTCCTGAAGATTTTACAAGATTTTTGTCGGAAAATTCATGTGACCTGGCCATTAGGCTCATGGGGGGGAAATTATTCCAGCATCCCCCAATGATATTTAAAAAGAAATTTATTTTTCTGATAATGAAATAAACCACATGGATTTTAAAAATAGGTTTTATGTATTTTTTTTAATGTTATGTCTTACATTGATTAAACTAGATTAATGAATAATAGAAATAGGATAAAATCTTCAAGGGTAAGTCCCTATGGACATAGTAAACACTAGCATAAATGGATTTAAGTCCATTTATTTCTACAGAAGTTCAAGCTCAGGAGGCAAAACATAACATCTTAAAATTATTAGATTCAATTATTATAATTATTTTTACTTTTGAAGAATGGATAATAGAGAGATCTCTCACAAGAGGGGAAGAGCTGCTAACATAAACTGCAATACATAATTATTAAAAATTTTATTATAAAATATTTAGTAGTGTTCAACTAAGTTTAAAACTCACAGTCAGGAAACCAGTATCTTTGGCTGGAATCTGATTTATTTTCACTTACTTGCATTTTACATGCTATTTAGTAAGGAGAAACCACTTGCTAAATAACTCAATACTGCCAGGATAACAAGTATGTCAAATATTTTTAGGCTTCTTTTACTTTCTTTGCAACCTCTTTTCTCCCTTCTTACACAAATTTTGTTTAGTTAGATGTCTGGAAATACTCTACTTGGCAGGATGAGGAACACTGTTGGGGTTCACTGTTTGCCTTTGGGCACTGTCACCAACCCTCCCTTTCCTCACCTCTTCCTGACCTTCTTCCTCCACCCAAGCATGCTCCAGGTTGCGAAATTACTTTGGCCCCTGCATCTACTCTTCCCAAAGGCTGCCCCAAGAAGCATAAGACCAAAATTTTTATTCAGTCCCATATACTTGCATCTTACTTGTCACAACATGCCTTGCAGTGGCCCACAGCATCATTCGGAGTTTGGATACTCCCTGAAGTGATGAAGGTTTGTGGATGCCCAGTGTTGTTAAGGTTTAGCTTACTTAGGCACCGGAATTAGTGAGTGCAGCTGCTCTCGAGTGATGATGAGAGGGACTGCAAAACAAACTGGTCGAACTGTTTCAGAACAACAGTCATTAAAAGCTGATGTAAGTGAACAAGCTTAATGAATATCTACAAATAAAAAATTAGTTTAGAACTGTGTAGATAAGCTCATGTATAATTCAATAATCAGAGATGAAAACCAAAGACCTGCAATCTATTTTCCTTAATGTAACATTAAGGGTATACATTTTTATAAGTAGCCCATCACCTCTTGCTATCCCACACAAGTCCAGACTGATTACCTCCTACATGTGCATTTATTATTCATAAGTATCAAATGAAAACTATGGATTAACCATTTTAAGAACATGGTTCATTTGTGAACTTTCTGCCTAGCTTTCTACAGTTCTTATTTGTGAGGGATAACACTGTGAATGGATGACTGAATCATTTTGACAGTAGAACTAATAAGGGAGCATGAGACTATGATAAAAACTTTCCTTATAAATAATCATGGAGGTTAAAAAAAAAAATCATGGTGCTAAAAACCCTAAAGCTTTTTGGCATACCAAGTATATTACATGCTTGAGAGGAATCTTTGTGGACAGTGAATAATGCGAGCACAACACCAGCAAACCACACTGGTAGTCTCTGTTCACAGAGACACTGTGGATCAGGCTTCCCTGACTGTGTTTCTGATGCTGTCTGAAGTCATGTATGAGAAATTGTTCTATTAAGGGGAACAAAATTTCACAAGGGTGCCATCATGGCTATACAATACTCTTAATCTGACTATGATTTTTGCTGATTGACTTGAATGGATGAGGTCTGGGGTGGGCCGTGTGTGTGGGAAAGATAACAGGAAGGATGATAAGTGACAAAATACGCTAAGGATAAAAACAGACTATTGTTATTTCATACAGGGTACTGGATGTGATCTCTCCAGCAAATGGAAGAAGCTAAATGTTCAACTACTCTTTCTAAATTTTCATTTTATGCATGCACAATTACGTGCAATTACAAACCCATTTGTACACCTAGAAGAGGATTTAAATTAGTATGAAAAAACTTGCATATGTAAATTTAGAGTCTGGTTTACAAACTGAATAAATATTACCATGTGGAGGAATCTTTTTCCAGAACTGACTCAACAAATGTGTTCAGAAGTGAAAATGTGTCTGACCCATAAACCTCTGTACTCTTTCAACAACAGGTGCAAACCTGGTAGAAAATTACCAGTCTGAGGAACAAACCAAACCAAAGGAGGCACTGCCCTTTCCCTGCTGCTACCTACTATAAAGAACAAAATGCTCAAAGATACAAACCAAGCTGTTGTAAAACTTCAGACTAAAGAATGCGCAGCAGGTGGCAACATATGTGTCCAGTTAGTTCCAGCCAAAACAGTCTAATTTGCAGAAAAGGATACAGAATTTCACCGTGACTCAGCCGAGGGGGTGATTCAAAGAGAAAAGATGCTCTAGCTCAAGTGCTAGGCTTGCTGAAGAGAACAGCTATTAATTAAATGGAATTTCTAGACTCTCACAACCTGTTGGGTGTACAATAATCCACTTTAAATTTTCTCTTTATGGGGCTCAGTTTCCTTTGGTATTTAGTATTCTTCTGTTTCTCCATTTCCATAAACATTAAATTAAGAATATTTGTCTAGTTTAAAACTTATAAAAGAATAAATTACTTAGGCTAAAACCGAATAATGAAATATCTGACCTTTCAGTCATTGTAATAAACAGAACTGAATATTTAATTATTTTTAATACATCCTGTCTCCCTCTAGTGGTGACTTTGTCACTACTTGAACCAATCACCTAATTTCTAACTGCAGTGAGATTATATCTTGTCTGAATTAGTAATTTTGATGACATTATATCAAAAGCAATTGTTCTGACCAGCACCTAATGGCAATTGCATGTTGAATAAAGAAAATAAGAGTGAAGGAAGAAGCAGTTTCCAGAAGGCAACAGTCTAAACAACAAACAACCTATTAGAATAGTGCCTGTGACTAAAAGTTATTACTACCTGCTGGGTATGTGGCTGGATTTTAGTGGTTTCTCTTTAATTATGTCTTCAGTTACAAGCACTATCATAGTTATGAAATTATTTTTTTGGTTTACACCAAAACTAACACAGGCCTAATAGTGCTCTAAAGCTCATGTGGATATGCATGATTATTGAAACCACATAATTCAAACAAGTAATTAAATTTCATTAGATGGAATATAAATGAATGTTAAGTATGTACTTAAGGCCAAAAACCAATATTTTCCTACGTCAGGTCATCAACAACTAGTGGAATTATTCAGGAAATAGTAATTTATTCTGATGAAAGGAGGAAAGGAGAGAAGAAAGATGAACAGGTAGCTACTCTTGAAAACAGTCTGAATTTAAGTCTTTTTTTTCTTTTGGGGAAGGATTATTTCTGGGAAACTTTTTTGAGCACATAAAACACTGATGTCCAGTTTTCACCAAAAAGAAACCAATGTGTACCTCCAGTCTGAAACAAAGTCAAACTCAACCAAGGCAAACTAGAAAGCAAACCTGAGTTTCATAAATTAGGGATATTCCTTGGGAGGGTCTCAATTGTCACAAACCCATATTTTTCAAAAAGTACACATTTTGACAGACAATTTTTAATAGGCACATATATTGAAAGAGTGTTTTGTTCTGAGCACTTGACATCTCAGGTATGTTTGTTGGCTGTAGTAATAATGCCAACAAAAGTACACAGGTACTTTTAAACACTGTCTGCTGAAGAGATTCATGAAAGTGGTTGGAATAATTTTTTTTTTTTCCATCTGTAGAGCTAACAAACAAAGAGAACAAATTTACCAACAGATCTGATATCTGATTGGTAATAAAATCCAGGAATTTTAAGGGGTCAAATCACTTCCTTTTTTTTTTTTTTTTTTTTAACATGCTCAAGAAAACTAAATTGATGAATAAAAAATACAGGCATCTTGAAAATATTCTGTTTTGTTAATTCAAATATTACATTTTTAATTATAATAAATGTCCTTAGGAGGACTAAGCCTCCAGTGAAAATGTCAGATGGAAGAAACCCCTTCATTTTTTACTTTTGATTGTGTCAAGAAAACATTGATTAAAAAAAAATAACTTTTAGAACAATTGAGAATTAATTTTCTATTGTGATTTTTCAGAAATCTGAAATTCTGTCAGTTATTTTCAAAGCTGTGCCTACACATCAACCCAAATCATCCTGAAAGATAAGTAATGTGGTTTCTTGTATCAGCATTTCAACTTTATAAAGTAAGCCTTGTCTAGTTTGGGTTTCTTTGGTTGAGGGATAAGAAGAGCTAATTAATATTTATTTATGCATTTATACTGGTTTTTTTTGCTTTTAAGGAAAGAAACCTTTAAGATGCACAGGCTCCATTTTAAACAAGCACAGTTTCTTTTTTAATGTTTCTCAAGAAAGAAAATGAGATGCACAGATTTAAGATATTTCACTCCAATGAGCATACATTAGCTCAATAGATTGTGTTTTTGAGATTAGATTTTTAAGCAATTATTTAAAAAAAAATACCCAGTTTAATGGTTTCTGAAGCATCATTAACAACTAGATAAATTCAAACTGAGTGCTAAAAGAAAAAAGTAACATTATTACTAAAATAATTTTAAACTATTCATTAAGAATATGAAATAGTCAAGGAACTAGAAAAAGCTTTGTACAGTGCATCTTACCTTTTCCTAGATTTTGTCACCTTTCCCTTTTAACACATTCACCCAATTCCTTTTTTTTCTTTTGAGGCAATTAAGGTGTCTCTTGAACTCAGTTTTGGAGCCTGGCCTTCATGGTGGGAACAAGATACTCTGTGTACTTATTAGAAGCACAAAGTAAGCAAGTAAATACGAGATTTCATTCTGCATATTAAGAAAGCAGCAACTACTGCACTTTTCAAGACTCCCTTCCAAGGAGGTAGTTAAACTGACATTACTGTCTTTTTGGTATATTGAAAATACTACAAACAGACTAGTATGGACAAGCAAATGAGATCTAAGAAGAGACATATAAGATATATCTTCCTTGACTATCCTTTTGTCCTATCCTAATCACGTTTTTCACTTTCCCTCCTTACTTTATGCTGAACACTGGTAAGGGAAAATTCAGCCCAAAGCTAATATGTCATTTTAAAGATAATGATTTTGAGTATCGAATGTTTGGCCTGCACTTTTGGAATAGCAGACATATTAGATCACTTCTTTTGTGGTGCCCTTGTTTATTGGAAAGCAGCTTGTACTTTATCTTCTCAGCCACAATCATGTATAATGTTTTGGGTAGTAGAATCTAGTTTTGATTATTAAATTATACATTTAGAGCTGCATTCTTATTGAATTTCCAGGTTAACTTTTTTGTTGTGACTACCCACTTTAGTTATGACTGCAGTAGGTAAATGAACGTCTCTGTCTTGACATAATGTAATGCACAAATAGGGAAATTATGGAAAAAAATCCGTTTGCACAAAATAGCAATCTTACCCTAGCATGCTATGTTTTGGAAAGACTATGATGTTAGCAAAGCATAATCTGAAGCTGTAGTGGTTTGAACCAGGTTTTCCCCCTGAAACTAAGAAAGTGGTAACCCCCAGGGGGTGGTGACCCTTGGGGCTTGACCAATCAATGCTCCTGCAAAATATAAACATATCTCTGGAGACCGGAAGAGAAGCAGTGATACTTGTTGTTGGAAGAAGAGGTGGCCATGTTGTAGAGGCCACGAGGAGAAAGGGCTCCGGCCCCTTGGGGGCCTCTGCCCCCCCCAGCCCCGGTTGGGGGGCTGCAGGGACTCGGAATGGTGTTGTTAGCTGGACTGAGTGCCTGTGGCTAGGAACTGGGGGAGTTTTCTCCCCTGTAAGTAGAAGTGGGAGACGCTGGGAGCAGCGACGGAGCAGCAGCGGAGACAGCAGCGTCCGAAGAGCAGTGGCAAAGAGCCAACTGATAAGGACCAAAAAGAGCAACACAAGCCGGTATGCAGCTAAGGCAGACACAGAGGTGTCTGAGGAGAAGGAAAAGCAGCAACAGAACAAGAGAACCAAGCCAGCAGCAGGAACAGAGTTTCGCGGGGTAAGAACTGGATAAACCAAAACCCCCAAACTCGCTAGAGACCCCTCCGAGAAAGAGGAGGGGGTGGTGGACTGAGAGGAGTCCTAAAGTGCAGTATGCACTGCTGAGAGGAGCTAGGAAGCTCATGGCCTCCTGAGAGATAAGCCAGGACGGCCGAAGGAATGTGTGTGTGTGGGGGGTGACCTTGGCCCCCCCTTGCTGCAGCTTCAGAGAAGCTGGCAGCCATCTTTGAAGCAGAGCACAGAAGCTCTGTGAAGGGGCTTGATTTCCCCTGAAGATACCAGACTGTCACGAAGACCCCCGTGCTTCGTGATATGACCGTGGTGGAACGACCTTGTCTGGGGTTACGTAGTCCACGGAAAGACCCCCGTTGAAGACGGAGGGCCGAGGGGCTTGGAGACCCCCTCGTGTGTGCTGGCAGAGAGCCAGCAACTGCTTCTGCTGCCTGAAAGAGAAGAAGAAAGCCTGCTACCTAGAGAGAGACCTGTTGCTCAGAGACTGGAAGGGGTCTTTTCTTCTTCTTCTCTCCTGGACTTTTATTTGGAGGGAGAAGAGATTGGGCCCATTGTAAATATTACTGTCATGGTAGAGATAGATATAGAGTTAAGATTGTTTGTAATGTATTATAGTATTTATTTATGTGTATAGTCTTTGTAATATATTCCTTCCCCCATATTGAGTCTCGTGTTTTTGTCTGGAAAACCCATCTCACATGGGGTTGAGATGTGGGTGGGGGGCTAGGAATCAGAATTGGATTTTGGACCTTGCTAAAACCATGACAGAAGCTTAGCTGGCAATGCATCATTCATTCTTGCCTGAGACATTCTTCCTGAGAAAATCCTGCCATCAGTCTTTCTACATAATGGGACATAAAAAATAAAGCAATATATTGTAACTCAATGGTCAATCTTTACAGCCTCCCTGACAAGTTACATTGTGAGACATTTGAAAATCTGCACTGGGGGATGCTGAAAAAAAAGCATAAACTGAAATATGGTGAAGAAGTATGGAGACATAACATATAAGAAACACTTCAGAATAATAGTGTATAAATTCTGTATGACTCAACAGCTGTACAGGTAGAGAAAGCCCAGCATGACATCGCCTGATTTAAGAAAACTTGAAGGCAGAATTAATCATTGATGTGGCTATTTCTGGAAATGAAAGGGATTTTGAAAGAGATGAAAATGTGAAAACCATACAGATTGAGTGATTCTACCATAAAATAAGATTACTCTTGGTAATTTAGCAGTAAAAATAAAATGTGGCCAGCTCTAGCATCCAACAAGAATGTGTTGGACACAGAAATTGTCTGGATTTTACATATGATGCTTGCCAAATCAACCATTCTTGGAAATCCTGCCTGCATTCTTCTTTCTCTAAAGGGAATTCATGGTTCATATGTTTGCTTCCAAAAATGAATATGAACAAAATTTATGTCCTTATGGGAGGATGCACACCATAGCCCAAAGTAGCAGTGCAAGCAACCTCTGGTACCTTTCCTCACAAAGTCAAAGAGTGGAGACTGTCATCAGCAATCGCGGCAGAGAACATCACCTGTGTTTCAGTCATTGACAACTGATCTTCCACATTTCAGGTAGTGACTGCAGTGAAATAACAAATGAAATCAACTAAAAGACAGAGTTGAATAAGGCAAAACAACTAATAGAAAAAAACTCCAGGAGGTAAAATTGTCTGGAGGTATGGCAGTTTGGACAGGAGACACCAGGAGCAAAACATGCGGGGTATGGTGGTGAGGGGAACTTCCCACCAAAGAGGCAGGAAAATATTTTGAGATACAGGACTCAGTCAAATACAGCTTTTTGAGCTGAAGGATCAGCAACAAAGAGACTTGCCCACACCTGCAGTTATGACTGTATGTGAAGCAGACTTGGCAGGAGAGTTAAGAGAAAGAAGCTGAACTGAGTTTCCAGGATCTTTGATGTAGATATTACAAGTACTCATTTAAAAAGGTCTTCCTTAGGGACCTGAAGCAGCACAGAACTACCAACTCCCAATAACTTGTACAGATCTTAAAAAATACTACCAGGTCCTGATTCTGGTCTCAGAGTCTCCAGACTCTGTACAGCCAGAAATGTCTGCTGCCTTTGAAATCTTATGGATCTCAGCTAAAAAGTTTCTTTTTAGCACTGTTCTCTCAAGCTAAATTGCTAGCCCTGCTTGGTGGTAACCACATGTATTATGAAAGGCTGCAGGGAGAGCACTGTTTCATGAAGTATGTGGGGAAACAGGTTTTAAATTCATCGAAAGTTGAGTGCCTAACCTTGTAGCTTTACCCCTCTGTCTGTGATTACAAGTTAAGCAGGTTTAACACAGATCAGAGGTATCTAGGGTGATAACTGCCTGCAGTAAAAAATACCAAGGTAAACTAAACAAAAAAATCCTCCAAACCCTCAGACAACCCTTCTCTCTCTCAAGCTATTCAGCAGGTTGCTGTGTTTTTCCTGAACTGATGCCTCTGCTTATTAAGAACAGGCTGCTGCTAGTGCCATTGCCTTTGGAGTGTGAAATAGAGTGGCATTAAGTTCTGGCTGCTGTGACTCATATTTGTTTGTCTTCATACAGCTCAGATTGCCTGCTGGCATCCTGGATTGCAGGAACATACACATGGTGCATCCATGGAGCAATGCCTGTTTCCTCAGACAAAGAACTGAACACTGTGTGACAGCAGGTCCACCCCTCTGGAGATAGGAGAGTGCAAATCTGTTCTCATGATGAAATCCACGGATGATTTCATGGGAAAGGACAATGAAAGGAAACATTTCAGCAACCCTACAGTAAAATACTGTAGCACTTTTTCTAGAGGAGAGGCTGTGAAAAAAAAAATGAATATCTATGTTAGTAATTTCTGATGCTGTAGATTTAGGGCAGAACTACAGCTGCTGACCTTTTTGTAATGTTTTAGCAATAGCCATACATTTTGATCTTCAAGTTTTTGTTAATGAAAAGTTATGGAAAAAATTCTACATGAGAATAATTAAAAAAAAACCTTTTTGAAGACTTCCTTTGTGAGAGAAATTTGTCTTGGCCTATTGATCTGAAAGTGTTGATGCTTTGTTTCCTTCATCAAATTATGCTCTCAGTAAAACTGTACAACAACCATGCAGGGCTCTGTGCTACCTTTCCTGTGCTGCCCACTTATGCTCTCAGTAAAACTGTACAACAACCATGCAGGGCTCTCTGCTACCTTTCCTGTGCTGCCCACTCATCAGCCTGATCCATGTAAACTGCTGTCATACAGCATAAGCTGAATTTCTTGACATACATCTGACAGATAGGCTGCCATCACCTACACATGGATGAAGAATAATGATAATTTGGACCAACTGAAAACAGGAACATAATTCAAAAATATATCTTGGTCTCTGTCATTTAAACTTTGGCCATCACATTGGTAGGTGTGGATGAAACACCAGAGCAGACTGCCGAGATCTGCACCATTGAATAGCAATGTGGAACACCAGGAGCAGGCAGGGGTCTCATTTTCTGCTGGGTTCAGGGCAGCAGAATCGCTGTTTTCTGTTGTCTCAAAATACTGGAAGTGTTTAATAAGGGGAGAGGAATGGAGGAATTAATTCCTTTTATGACACTGACTTTATGCAGCTCAAGAGATTGTTCTGTTGCACTGAAACTAGGAGTTGAAACAGGCTCTCATTTGTCTGCAGCAGTGGCTCTTCAGTTCCAAATCCAGCTAACCTGAATCTCACTGGGAACTGGAATTCACTGTTCCAACATGAGGACTGATTAGCTAAAGCTGCTTTTGGTTGCTGTATGAGGCAGATCTCTCTCCTTTTTTCCCCCCCCCGACCAAGCTGGGCACCCAGAGATCCAAGATCTGTCTTCTTTACAGGTAACATGCTGTTTTGCTCCTGTGCAAGGAAATAACAACCACAACAGCAGCGATTGAATGAAGTGTAGCTACTGCCTAAAAATCAGTGATACTGTGTTGTTCAAATTAAAATAGTGATTATTTGGAAATTCTGTTAAATACTGAGCCTATGTGAGCATTGGGCATCATTACATTTCTAAAGACTTACTGGAAAATTTAGCAGCATAATTTTCCTGGTACACACTATCTTACAAATCACAATGTGGACAGGTTTTTTTTCTGAACAAGTTTAGAATTGAAACTCCCAAATAGCACTTCTATTCTGGAAAGTTTTAGGAATTTGTTTTAATATTTGAATCTTTTACTTTCTCAAATGTAGCTGAAATTTTGGAAAAAATGAAGAGTACTAGCAGACAGCAGACAGACACCTCAATAGGCAGACAGCATGATCACATAAGCACTGTTTTCTTAGGAAACAAAATTATATTGGAGCACCAAGAGGCTAGTTGTCTGAGATCTCTCATCTATAACTCTGGGGTAAAAGTAATGTTGGCTTCCTGGCTTTTAAAGGTCTACTTCTATCAAGCCTTTGCTTAATAACCTCACTGATCACTAATGGAAAATAGACTATTCAAAAATCTTCTGAAACAAACCAGTATTTTCTGAAAGTTGCATTTCTGAATTGTTATTAACAACATTACTTGCTCCATTTAATTGGTAGGCCTGTGATACCATCACCAAAATATGGTGGGCTCTCAGCCAAATTTTTCTTCACTAACTGTGGAGCAATGGCTTTTTGGCTTCTAATAATCACTCCAAGTTCTCTCACTTTTTGTTTGTATTTTCCTCCTACTCAATATTACTCATACTTGCCCTTAGTTTTGGGAAATTAGTTGTTTAGAAGAGCTGTGTATGCAGCTGATTAGGACTGTCCTCTTGTTAATTATCTATTGAATAGAACCAGATCCTGATCTCCACTCCGTAGGCAATCACCTACATAAAACAATTAAACTTTTTCCATCTTAACATTAAATAAAATAAACCATTGTTGAGTACCAGACAAATTATATAGGAAATCACATTCCACAACTTTTGGAAATTGTAATACCTATGCTCCACAGCCTTCACTTCCCAAACAGAACTTAATTAGTTTTCTATAAATGATAAGAAGGTATTGTGGAGATTTTTCTGGTGTCGTTCTGTCAGCTGCTGCAGGCCTTCCATGATCACTACCTCCTGAGATAAGTCACCCAGTTCCCAAAACCCACAAATGTTTTGCCACATCTCCATACTTAATCTCACTGTGTCCTTATAACTTGTAGCCAAATATCTTAAAATTCCTATCATTTGAAACATGCTTATTATAATATACTTTTCCAATTACAACACAATTCCGCTCTCCAAGAAATTTCTGTTGGTTTTAGCTTGAACATGTGAACAAAAAAAGTAATTTCTTCATCTTGTTTCTCCCCTACTTAAATAAATTTGAAAAAAAAAAGAAATTTTGTAATATATTGATTTTATCATATCTGTTGATAAAACTATTATTATTGCCATCACTATTAATCAAGTCTTCCATACTACTTTATTTTGCCATTGACTAGGGAGATTAGTCTGTATTCCTTATTTATAAGCCTCTACTTATATGACTTTTTTGTGAAAAATTCCCTAAATCCCAATATATACTCAACAGTCTACCGCTTTCTCAGTCGTGAAGTGAAAGTATCTCCAGGGAAGTCAGCTGAATCCTGTTTAACATTCTGAAGACTATAATTTACATAATTCCACTTGGTATCTCTTTATGGAAGAATGTCACAATTGCTGTAAGAGCTTCCCAAACTTATTGTTGCAGATTTATTTTTACTCCCATGAAATGTTGCAGTCCATGTAACTTCTGCTGATACCTACCCTAAGAGCCTGAGGTAACAGGGCTTTCAACAGTTTCCAAGCTATTAACACTAAAACGGATCAAACTTCACTGGAAAATAAAAAAGACTGATCTCCTCTCCCTAGTTCTATTGAGCAGCTATTCCAGAAAATGACTCCTCAGGGAGTTGCCATCTAATTTTTAGCTGTATTCTTGAGTTTACAGAACTTATTATTCTTCATTCTTCCCAGTATGCAGTGATGAACGACAACATATCTCTCTTGCAAGGACACTGAACACCTTTCTTAGATGCTGCTTGCTTCATTCCATCAGGATTATTATCACATAGAGACTTTGCAGCTTTCAGTTCCTTCAGGTACTTGTTTGGTATCTGTCTCACTGAGCAGATGGTAGTGCTGCTGCACGTAAAACAGAGTTGAAAGCATTCTGATTTTCATCCTCTGTTTTTTCACCAGGAAACTTACTCAGTTTCTTATAAATTCCAGTCTGGTATTTTCCCCTCAAAACCTTAGCCTACTTGTATGGTTTTATTAATGTAATAAAATAAAGCACAACCCAGCTGCATGGATTTCCAACAACCAAATCTTTTATTAGAAGAAAACAGCCCCCTTTAACACCCTCGGGTGACACTCGATTCACCTGACCAACCACAATGGGATTCACACTGCCCATGTGTGTCAGAGTGTAGCTTGGAAACTACCAAGCCCAGAATGCATCACCCAGCATCCCTGGGACACTTTTCCTACATACTTGGTGTGAAAAGGCATTAAAAAACTGCTTATAGACAACATGCATTTTCCTGTGATATGTTGGTCAGATTACATTTGATGCATTGAAATGAAGAATACATGAAATAGTGTATCTCTGTACATATACATAAGAAATAAAGGCCCTCTCTTAAACTCTCAAGCCCAGATAATTGCCGGACTTTATCTAGTTGCAAACTTACAAGAAACATCAGGTTAAAGCTATTTTCTTGACTGCAATGAAAGATTTACCACAAAGGAAAAAATTCATATTACCTGGTTTTGAAAATCTAAACCCTTGACATTTTTTTCTTGTTAGTTACATATGTCACTTATTAAATAGAAGTGGAAGGAGAACATCCCACCTATCATATATGCCTATTTTAAGATACTTTCCAGAAATGTTTCTCTCTCATTTTACTGCACAAAAAGACTACACAACCAGCTTTAATTAAATTTCTAAATTTTAGATGTGTCTTAGTTAATTCTCCTTTAAAAGTTTTTAGGCACTGCCATAAATTTTCGACTCCCTAATTTCCATAGATGGTATTTCACACTGGTATTTTCTGATGGCAAAACACCACCCACACAGAAAATACAAGAGTCCTGTGCAGCCTGAGAACTGGTTTTGCACTAGGGTTTTGCAAGGAGGAGGATCCAGACTACAAACATTAAATGAGCTGAAACTAAGAGGCAGAAGAAAGCTGCTCCTTATCAGCAGAACATATCAATTAGTATCTTCCCTCTGGTTCCTAAACCTGGAATTGCTTCTTGTTTTGTCCTAGCAGCTCCTTTACATTTAATGGGACAGACTGTGATACTCATTACTCTTTAGGTGACAGTGATTTCACCGGATGTACTTGTGTCATCAGGGTAACAGACTGTATATGAACAGGAATAATGTTCCAGAATTCATTGTGAAGTTTCTAAATTCCCTTAATTCTATGTCATTAATTTTTCCATAGCAAAAATCTGACAGACCACAGCCTGACAATCTGCTTTCCTTCAGCAAAGGAGCAGTGACATATATCAAATAATAAGTGACTAATTGAAAAATACAGATTATTCAAAGAAAAGACATTTTCTTAAATTTGCCAAAATCTTAGCAATAGCAATTGTGACCATTTCCAAAATCCTTTCTGTGCATGACCTAAAACAAGTAATTGATTTCTCTAATGCTTTAGATACTCCATGTATATGAAGGGGATAATAACATTTTCTTTGAAACATACTTCAAGCCATACAGATGAAAAACATTAGATAAACAGCAGCTATTAACTTTGTTGTTATTAAAACCTTGCTGACAGGATACAGCTAACACAGCAGTTCCAGCAAGACCTCAAGATAGAGTTTTGTGCCTTTTGCAGACATGATTCTCTACTTGATGCCCTAACTCATTCAACACAAAAAATAAGCAAGATAACTGTAATTGTTCTCTGCTTTACCTGGTCTGACTTTTAATAACAAGATGCCTCCTGGGGACAACAGCTTGCTATATTTTAATAAAAATTTGGAACAGCTGCATGTTCTGCATTCCAAGCTCTCCTCCTTGTACAGTTTATCTCCAAAACCACCTTAGAGCAAACCCCACTTGTTTACTTCAGTGGAAGTTTTTCCACTAGGCATGTAAACTCATCCAACCTATCTCTCCCTAGTGTTTATATTTAAAAATACCTAATCCATCTATGCCAGCAAATTCAAGGAAGAGAATAAGTGTAGGCTATCCAAGGCTAAGAAAACAAAAAAGTCATCAAGGCTTTGGAAAAACTTTTTAGTTCATTTTCTTCAGAAGAACAAGGAAAAATAAACAAAGCAATGATTGAAACCTGGGTTCCTAACTTAGTGTCCCCTGTTCTCAACAGGTTACCTCTGGCTCCGGCTAAATGCAATAACTTCCTCCCTTAAATCTGAATGGCAAAAAGACTGGCAGGGCTGTGGCTATCCTGAATCCATGGTAAGAAAATATTTGGGCTCCAGAAGAGTGGTGAACTCGTTGAAAGGACAGCTGAATATTTTTGTTTCCTGAGAAAATCAAGCTGAAAGTAGCCACAGATCCTCACTAAATCACCACTACAGTGCTGAAGGCCAAGTTCTTCAAGTGTGTAAAGATTTAGCTTCTTCATCTATGTGTTCTATTGGAGAACCTGTTTTTAATCCACTGCACTTCTTTAAAATCCACAATGCAACCACAAGCCTCATTTCAGCCACCTAGAGCCCATGATCCTTATTGATCACACGTCTGTGGCAGGTATATGCAATCTGCAAGGAAAAGATTAAATTGCTTTTTCTTTTTCTTTTGTTCTGCTTACCAATACTGTACTCCTGGAATCTTACTGGCCAGAAGTACTGTGTATTAATAGCATTAATAGCATAATGTCTAGTAGGATGCTGTTATGGAAAAATGATGCTGATATAATATATTTACATTTCCATCAAAAAGAATAAAATGTATGGATATTTAAAAAATCATTCTCTTATCGGTACTAAGTAGACCGTAAACTTTTAACCAATGAATATAAATTGGTTCAGCTTCTGTGCTTAGATGTTGACATGTTAGATTGAAGTGCACCTGCTTTTACAGCTAGTCAGCCTGCCTGCTACTTCCCTGAAGGGAGAAAAGTGACATGAGATCCCAGAGTATAGCTGAAATATTAGTCAAAGGCTGACAAGTATCTGAACAGTTTGCTGAGGCATGTAGAGATGGCTTCCTCCCAGGGGAGTAGCTGTGACCTCTGCCCTTGGGTTGTATCTGCTTTAGCATAAATCTGGCAATATTCAAGAGAATTAAAAGCCTTCAGGCTTCCTGTGTATAACTACCTTGTTGCCCAGTCAAGGAAAAGGCCTCAAAAATTATCTTATGCCCAACCTCCCACAGTGGGCACAGTAAGAAAGAAATTAAGTCAAAGTTACTACTGATTATTGAAGCCTACTGGCAATATCACCTTTTAATCACGTTCAGACTTCAGGATATGTTTGTCACATGCGGTACTCTTGGGTAAGACACAGCAACACTTGCCTCAGGGTTGTGACAAAGGTCTATGGGTAAAAATAAACAAAATCAACTGTATTGCTCCAGTCCTTTCTTTCAGGATGTTTCTGGAATGTAGTGACAAGTGATGGCTTTTTCCACTTTCCAGAACATTGTTTGCTTATGTCACCAAATGAGAGATCAAAGACAGTAAGAGAAGGAAGACTCTGAACTAATGACATAATAATTGTAGATCCTGAACTGAATGCTTTCAGTCATGGGCACATGGTCATGCCTCAGCGTTTGACCATAAGGACTTTTGTTTAGGTTCAATCCCCAACATACACTCACAATTGCTGAAGACATGTGAATGGACAGACAGTTCTGAGGGACATCCTGAGCCTAAGAGAGTTTAGAAATTAAAGATGATGTCCAACAAACATATGATTAGAAGATCATTCCTAGGTCATGGCTTCTCATGTGTATGGCACAAAACACCCCAGTTATCATTCTGATATGGAATCCTGCCACACTCAGCTCTATTATTGTAATAATTGGGGAGCATAGGCCTAATGTGACAATGCACATGACAGCACTCAAGATCTGCTATCATAAGCGCTCATGGAAAACAGTAAAATTATAAAGGTAGCAGCCTTCAACTTCAAACTAGGAGTTAAATTACATCTCTTTTCTTCAATATGATTCTATTTTCTATTGCTTTTGGGGTTCAACATGAACCTTTTGGATTCAATAGGTAAGTTAATCCTGATGGCTAATAATATTTCTCTTTATAATGTTTTTGTCTGAAAGCCTCCACTGGAACCTGATGCCTAGGAAGGATCTTCTAACTGTATTCTTATCCTTGGAGCTGTCTGTAGGATTTGGTACCACTGACTTCTGGATAGCTGTCTGTGCCAGGACATGGAGTCAGCTCCTCAGCTGTTGCAGGCACCATGTCTGATTATCCCATGCATTAAAGCTCCAGATTTCGTCTCAAAAAACAGTTAAGATTTCTGCCTGTATTTTGATTGGAAGGCTGTTTTAAAACATCATTGTTCTGACTGTTCGAATTTCCAGACCAATTTATTCCTGCACAACTTATACTAGGGTATTGTAGTGCCAGCATTGTTCTTTAGCTTAAAATAGCTCTTCTGAATCTCTTCTTGCTCCCATACAACAACTTTGTTTTCTTAGTCCAAACAAACCCTCTGCTCCCTCATTGCCGTGGCAGTTCCTTGCTAACTCTGCTCCAGTCTGTGTTTATCGTTCTGGAACAGAGATGAACAGAATCCTCTCCATCTCTTGCACAACTGAATTAATGCTTCCTAGTGTCTTTTGATGTTTTATTTCTTAATACACTTTAGGAACACATTATTTTTGAGTGGTTACATCAGACTGGCTCAAAAATATCCCCTTTCAAAACTCAAAACCTTAGAGGTGAGGGCTTTATTTGTTTGTTTGTTTTGATTGTTTTTGTTTACTCTTTTAATAGATGGACAACTATCTATCTAATTCAGCATCTAGCTGATGTTGTTTTTGATATTTCTTTATAATGGCATCATCTAATATTAAGGAAAGAGAGTTTAAAATATAAATGTAGTGTTCCTGAGTGTTTAAGGCAGTATCTTCCTTGTCTTAATATCTTTTGCTATCTAATAGTTAGGCATCTGAGCTAACTCTCTGGACTTTTTTTGTCATCAATGGAGAAAGACAGGAACCTTTAGCATGTGATTTAGCTCATCTTAAAATAGGTAACTAAAACAAGAGGGATGTATTGCTCTTTGGAGATTGCCTGTCTCTTCCTGTAGATGATAAAGGGAGCCTAGACAACTGTCTCAGATGTTTTGCCTAACTTGTGTGTGGCTAAAGTAAGAAGAGATGAATATTACCCTAAGAATTCAGAATAGTGAAAAGATGTTTCAAAAGAGATTTAGATTTGCTGGCATCTATATTGTACTGAAAAGCAATAAAATTTCTATTTCTAGCTAACTGGGAAACATTCAACATATTTATCTATTAACTGCAACAGATTAGATAAGTACAGGAGTGTTTCAGTAATTTAAATAGGCCCCTTTGAAAGAAAAAAAAACGAACTACCTGAATATGTCAAAGGATTTTATGCTTGCTGAGTTGTTCTCACAACCCTGGAGATCCACAGATACACCACACAGGTATGAATTCTGACCTAGATACTATGACTATAAATATGTTTATTTATCTGAAAAGGACTGTTCACTCATGAAAAGTTGCTGGTGAATGCAAGTGGTCTCAGGATTTGGGCAATAATTCATTGCAAAGTTACAAATATGTTATGCAGTATTGTCATAATATCCTTCCTACTGAGTACATGATATGCTGGATTAGGCTCAAATATTTTAGCAAAGGTCCTTCTATTATTTAATTTCCACTTTAGTATTTTATCTTTTTATGTCTTGTGAATGAGGTTGATACAAGCATTCTTATTATCACTTCCAAGCAGTGTAAGATTAAATCAAAGTTTGATATCGTTGTCTATAGACAGTTTTCAGTAAGTTTAAGTAAGACTGCCAGTTAAAAGGTGTCCTGCTATATTTATTTTCAGTAGGTAAGAACTTAACAATTTATTCCTTGATTGTGAAGAGGTATTTAAAAATTACGCCCCCTCTTGTTGTGCTGAGACACACTTTCCTTTCACCCACCTGAACACGAAGAAAACATAAAGCCCAATGAACAACTCAGTTGTTAAACCTGAGATCACCATTTGTCTTTCAATGAAAGACACCCCAATCCTTCCACAAATAAGTGTAAAAATAAAATTGAGAGAGCTACTTCCACCTTTCTGTCACAGGAAATCTTGCTAAGACTAATCTGCTTTTTAGAAGGTTTACTTTTAAATAGGATTTCCTCTCACTGCATGTACACACACTGAGTCAGGAAGCTCCAGTCTGAGTCAATGCTAAATGCATTTGGTTTTCAACTTGAGTTGGCTTGCAAATGATGGAACCAATGATTCATAATTTCCATCCTGATCTTGTTTATTTTGCATTCACACTGTGGCAGGTGAACTGTTGTGTTCAAAATCACCAAGTTATTTAAGGGGAAACTGATGCCATCCATTAGCCTGCCGCATGAAAGACACATCTGCATGTATGAGAACAAATTATAGGAAGGTGATATCCCACTCAGACCTTTCAGAATTCATTTTTTTGCAAGTCTATCATAATTTGCATATTCTCGTAATGCTGAACAGGTTAATTGTCATCTATTCTCGTAACAGGCCTATTATTTCTCATTCATTCACTTTTAATATCTAATTAAATAAGCTGATTTTTTTTTCCAATATAAGAAGTCTAGTTTTAAACGTGTGTATGCAGAGCTGCATTACAGTCTGTTTTGCTGGCATATAAAATCTCTGAATAGCCTTTACATTTCTATTTATCTTGTCCCCTAGTGTCCAACAGAAAATATGAAGCAGAATTAAGAACTAAAACTTTCATTATGTTATGGGCCAAATCCTCTGAAGTACTGTTTTCCTGACACTGACATCTGTTCCTTAGAACTTATCAGAACAGATTTCTTCATTCATTTTATCATTCCAAATTTATACTCTATGAAGTGGTGTAAGAACACGAGGCAAAGATGATTGCAAGTCACCCATTTTGAAAAGAAAGCACACAGTTTGAAGTCTATATTGAATGTTTCATGTAATTTCTTGTTGAAACCTAAGACTTATGAGTCAAATTCAGTCCATGTCTCAGTGAGCAGTTTTGATCACTTACAAAACCTTAACAAATAAATAAATATACACCTTTTAGGTCACAACATTTCTAGGGTCCTTTGTCCTAAATGGAAAATTGGTGGAGAAGACTAGGACTGCACAACTGTCTAACCTTCCTCTTGATGTGTATTATTTTTCAGGCAGGAGATAAAGCAAATGGTCAAGAGGGTGAATGGCTCTATAACTTACTGATGAGGACACTCGATATTTTTGAGTGACAGCTGAGGGACTATGACTCTAGGTCTGTGTGTTTAAGCTTGCTCAAAGTGAAAAAGTCTAGAACTTCATATTTTCATTTCCTTTGGTGACACTACTATCCCAAATAAGCCTTTTCATCAAAAGAAGGCTTAGCAATGTCGATCTGGGCAGTATCATCCAGATTTTCACACTGGCTCAGGGCATCTCTGCGCTTAACATGCACTGAAGCCAGTCTACAGTAGTGTTTAAGGCCCATGATTAATGAAGGCATGAAAACGCACTTAGTCTTATGAATCATTCTTCAGAGATACTGAGTTTTCACACTATGCCCATATATATCTCTATATATAGGATGATTAGCTTCCCCATTTATATCTTAGGCCAGCTGACTCACTATGTTGAGGGCAGGTGTTTGCTTTTTAGCCAATGACCTATAAAAACTAGGTAATCTGGCTGTAACCCCCACTAGTGTGATTCATTTTACTTAACATTAAACATCTATCAGTCAACTGCCTAAGCCTAAACCTTGCCTTCCTCTCTGGTCAATGGACAGAAACAGACACTAACTGAAGGTAATTTTTCCCAATAATTTACAGACATTCACTTTAGGATTAGTTACATTACCATCTGGTGTTGCTTCTTATTTCTCAACAGCTAACTTAAGTTTAAATAAGTTACCATTAGATATCTGAGGTTAACTGGGCTGGATCCACCTTAGGTATTTTAGGTCTCACCAAGACTGATTTCACTGCGCCTTGATCAGGCACATTTACTCTTGACAACATGAGTGACAACAAATGGATGGAGGGTCACAGTAATTCTTTATTGGAAACGTTAAGAAACATATGAAAAGCAAGCTACAATAAGAAAAACAGAAATGCCTGAAAGAAGTCCTGTGTAAGGACTGTTAATGGTAATGCTATTGCTTAGGAAGTCTCTAGGCATCTGCTGTTGGTTGAGTGACTTGTTGTGCAATAGTGTGGTCCCCAGAGTCGAGCGATGCTTGACAGTGCCCATCATGAACAAAGCATTTTCCGTTACGTGTGCTCTCCCACTCGATGTGTGAGAAGAAAATGTGACTCACCGGAGCTTGGTAAAACTTATTTATCAGGGGGTTTTCACTTCTGGCTGTAGGCATAATAGAGTAAAAAAAAATCAGTAACCCAGATCTCTAGATAAGTGGTTAAGAAACTTCCATTTACCTTCTAAGTCCAGCATGACTGCCTCGGAAAATGGCTTTGCAAGAAAACCCTAGATCTTGGTCAAGTGAAGGCCAAAGGACATCCCATTACCTGAGCTTTATGATTTCAGCAAGGTCATACTAGTCAAGTTAGAGCAGAATAACTGCAAATGCTGTGTTGTCAGTGCAGTGCTAGAAGGTGGACTTGACTGTACATGCTATGCCTCTAAAGAATGCACTGTAAATTTAGGCAACTGCATTATAAAAGAAGCACTAAAATTTGCAATGTGCACTTTGCACAGCTGTATTATTACATGAAGAAGTGGAGAGTGGTCTTAATGCATAGAATTCCTGTAAAGACAAAAAGATTACATTCCTGATTATTTTACTGAGAAAATGAAGACTAATACTGCAGTAGTAATAGTAGGATTGATTATAGAGCTAACAAGGAGTAAAGATAATTATGCACTTTGGAAAACTAGAAAAGCTAAAAGTTCAAGCCCCAGGAAACAGAAGAACAAATGTTTATTTTGAGGAAGTATGATGCCCTTAGAGATCACAATAAGAAACCCTATCACAGAACTCCATCTTTCAAAGTCTTCATTTTTTTCTAGAAGCTTCATATACTGAATTTCATTTTCTGTTTCCAGTTCAGTTCCATTAAATTGGTCACCTATACTACATCTATAATATAATAATGAAAGGGAAATATCCCAATTACATCTTCCCAATAGAGAGTTTTTTCTTGGCTTAGATCCCTCATTTATAGGGTTTTATTAAATCCTTGAGATGTACCTGAACCATATCCCACCTGCTTTCAGATAAACAACAGGAGAAGGAGTATATCTGGGTCTTGAGTTACTGTGTAATCATTTTCTTGCTGAAGGTATTATAGTACTAGGAATCTATTTATTCAGCTGTTATAAGAAAACAAGCAGCTGGAAATTAGTTCCCTTGCTGACTGCAAGAGAACTATTAGGAACTTGTTTATTTACTACTAAAATGTATGTTTATCGGGGCATCTGGTCACAATTCATTTTGTCAAGAGTGGGTATCCTGGAGGCAAGGTAGTCTGAATATCCAAGGACTGTTTAAGGTATCAGAACTTGTATCAATTTTTGTTCAATTTTTTCAACATAATATAAGCTTTTTTTGCAAGAATTTTTTGAAGCACAGCAAGATACCAAAACCAGATAGTCTGCAAGAAGAATTTTCTTTGATCTGATTTATCTCTAGAGTATTAATATACTTTAAAAATAAACTGAGCTGTAGCTTCATATCCAAGTGATGAACCCATACTGTTCACAAGCCATACTAACAATATTAATAAAATAAACAGATATAAATAGTCAATATAACCTAAAATATCTTGTTACTTTATTGGTGTAAAGTAAAGATGCTTTTTACAAGCAAAGTCTTCAAACTTTTAGTGCTCTGAAAATGGAATTGGCCCCATTTTTCCATAACTAAATAAACACAGGAATGCAATTGCTTTATATGAGTCCCTATTAACAAAATTCTAAAAATATTTAGAATGCACATCATGGGCACAGCACATGTGTGGCACCTCATGCTTGGTGCAACTGCCTCTGAGAATCTAGGGGTTGGAAGGGGGCTTCCAGTTGGTCTTCCTGGCACCAAGGAGCAGGGAACAAAGAAAAGAGAAACACTTTTTTTCTTTTTTTCCCCCTGTAAGAAGTAGTATTTGGGAAACAAAAAGGCAATGAAAATAGGGGATAATTTTAAATTCAAAGTAGCTATAAATCTGTAGATGAGGCTATAGTTTAGCAACAAATGAGTTTTGAATCCTTCAAAAACAAGGCAAGGTAGTTTAAAAAAAATTATTTTGATATATGGTAGAGAGTTGGAATTATTTCTTGCACTAGACTTGCTCAGACCTGAGAGACCTCCTGCTGGACAGGCAGTGCTACCAGGCACTTGGTACCCTGTCTGCCAGACACATGGATGATGAACAGCAAGGAAGGCGAGCTGGCAGGAAATGAGGCAGGTTTTGGAACTTCCTGATTTCCGTTGGCCTTTTGTTGATGAACAGAGAAAGATTTCCAAGTTCTTTTGGAAAAAGCCTGACCAGTGTTAGCTATTGACCTTCCTTCCTCACTTCTGCAGAGGATCCTTATATGGTCATGAGACCAACACCAATGAAGAAATAGAAACTGGTTTTTTCTTGCTGTGATGGCAGCTACTTTGCAAACCAAGCAAGTTCAGAATGTGCCTTGTTGTTTGCGGGGACTGCTAACCTGTAGGACAAACAAAAAAAGGAAAAGAGAAGGGAAGGCAAGGCAAGGCAACAGAAGGCAAGGGAAGGGAAAAGATGAGATTGAACCATGAAGGAGATTACTTAGTGTGAGAGTCATGAAGGACTGGAAAGCCAGTGGCAAACATAAGTGAACACTGATCACAGAGCCACTGTAAGTGAAAATATCACCTGCAGAGAGAAAAGAGTGGATCCTGTGGGTAAGAATAATTTTCTGAGTGCACAGGTAGGGAGCCCTAAGGGTAAGACATTCTGATTTTTGCTCAAACACCCATCCACATGTCCTTTTTCAGGTGTTTTGCTGCAGGCTTTTCCATACCATGAGGCTCAGCCTACAGCTACAGCTGGTCTAAAGTCCTCTCTCCTTTCTCTACCTTTCTTTTTCACCACCATTCAGTGCTCTCAAGAAGGGAGTATGATCACAATCCTCTCATGTCCTTGTGCTGCAGGAGAGCAGCTTTTTTTTAAGGCATTGCCTGTTAACTCAGAGGCAGAGGAACTTTGATAATATTTAACAAGGTAGAGGCAATACACCTTCTCTAAAGAAACAGGTAACTTTGAACATGGAATTTTGCTTAGAAGGCCATGAATAGTCATGGTGACACACTCTTTCTTATGTGGCAGTACGTGGTGTAAAAGGTGACTCTGCATTCCACATACATGAAAGATGTAGTAACCAAAAGTCCATGTTTAATTACTACATTGTGACAGGAAGAAGATTTCAGTTCCAAACTGCCTCCACCACCTGAGAGAAGAGTGACTTTGCCTTTGGTACTGGCTTCAAGCAGCACAGCCATGGTTGGACTGAGACAACATCACCAATAGTGTCCTGTGGCTGTGTGTTTCAACCTGAATCATCTGAAAGGAGGCTTGTGCTCTTCAGAGCACTGGGTAACACAATTTTTTGAAATCAAGTGCTTCTGAAATACCTTAGGAATATTTTGAAAAATTCTGATTTTACAATCTTTCTTAGCTGAAAGTGGTAGCACCATGGGGACTGAGCACACCCCATAAAACCTTTCAACTTGAGAAGTCACAGGCAATATAGCCTGGATATTTTTTAAAGATCATGTTACATCAGTAATGACTATGTAATAAGGGGCATTTCGTCACAGTAATATTTTGCATAGCAATGCAAATCCCTAAAAGGTTTGTGCCATGAGGCAGAAAACCTGGGGTTAGAGACCCAAAACACCACTTCATCTTTTCTATGCAGCACAGCAATTGTTCTCATGCTACAGAAGGCCAGGAAACAACTGAGAAGACACTTTCTTAGGTTACAGGATGACATTTCTGGATTATTCACAGTAACACACATTAATATTTTACTCTGGCACCATTTATGCATGGAAAGCTTTACTGTTATTAAGGCTGGGTTCTGCAACTGATGCATAGAACCTGCTCTGTGTGCCCTTGTTTGCTCCGTGGCTTTGTAAAGGTGTTAGGAGAAGGTATGAAGAGTTTCCACCACACCTACAGACCTTGGCAGAGAAATACATAGTCGTGTCTACTCTCTCTCTCTCCCATTAGAACAACTAGAAAGACATGAATGCAAGCTGCTTCTCCATATTCAGACAGGACAAGGGAGAGGAAAGGAAAAGTACACAATTATTTAGACTGTCTACAGTCTGCATAAGTGCAGGGATGTGGTGTGTGCCCTGGTGTAGGGATTAGGCATACATTTGTTTCACAAATGGCTATAGCATTTTTAGGGATTTTTCCTAGAGACTCCTGCCTCTGGCTGTAGGTTGCACTGAATGAACATACTTAAGCTACTTCAGTGTAATGACCATTTGCACAAACAGAAAAGTCAAGGGACCTTAGCTGAAGCTAAGTTCAGAGCTTCATACCACACGCATGAGGAAGGTTCATACTTCTTTTCTCCTGCCAGAGCTGATGAGGTGTTACTCTCTGGTTGATGGGAAGCAAAACATCAAACTACTCCAGCCACTTACTTCGATGAGGACACATCTAAGCCATAATTGAACAAGACCTGGAATACCCATATGAGACCAGAAAAATTATTTTGTGGTCAAGAGAAAAGATGACCTGTGGTTAACTCAGGGAAGCAGTGCAAATTGCTTATAGCCTGGGATGAGAAATTCAACCCTATGCAAGAAGTAAGTTAGTAGAGTCTGTAGTCTGATAATGGGCAGTTTCTGTTGTTTCTAGTTGCTTAAATCTTCCTTTTAAAATGAATAAGAACATAGCAGATTATGGCTTTATCATGTTTAAAATATAGCTGGTATAATTTTGATAAAGTATTTATAGTTAGAGAATGGCTATGAATAAAAATATAAATTTTCAATACATGTTAGATTCAAAAAATTTTATTCCCAAAGCCAGTATGGCCAAGCAAAGAAGGGAATGAGAGGAGAAGGGAGAAAGGGAGATAAGGAGAGAGAGATCATAACAAAAGACAGGCCAGAAAAACGGTCAGGACATTTGTCTGGGAGACTGGTATTCAGTTCTTAATCTTCTGAATAACCCATTAACAATGCATTATTAAGTATTTTTTAATGCTTTTCTCATTGTCTTTACCACAATAGATCTTATATTATTCTTAAATCTCTACTAGAAAACCGTTTCTAGTCCTAATTCTTTTTTTAAGGTAGTTATATCCATTTTGTCTTAAATTAAAACTCCCACTGATTATAATGCCAAGTATATGTAGGGGAGATGTATCGTATTGTACTTAAAGTTAGCTTGATAGACCTGACTCTGAAGCTTCATCATAAATACTAATATCTGATAGTCTGAAGTTGCAACTGACTTCTTTTAAAGTAAAAAGAAATTAAAAACTCTTTTACTCTTCCATGGTAAAGGACACTGAAATAACACAACCTCATGAGATATTTTCCTTCCACATGCTTCAAAGATAAGGGAAAATTTCACAGAATATCTTTCTTTCTCTAGTGGAGTGATAATAAACCTCGTTCTAAAAGTCCTGGAGCTCAGGAATTATAGGACCAAGTATTTCTGAGCAACTCAAAGTATTTCTGATTCAAAAGCTTTCAGCAATCCCATTTGCACTGTACTAAAAGAGCTGCAGCATGATGACTACCACACTCCAATTACCGTGATGACGCAGAAGGAAAGTCTATTCTAAGCTTCGATGGCTATTCATTAGGCCATGTTAAGAGACCTACTCACAAGGCTCAAGTGGCTCAGCTCTTAGGGAGGGACTGGTCCAGAGAAAATGCTTCAGAAGATGGCAAGTGTTCATCAGAGTTCAAGCAAGTTCAGAGCTTATGGATGACACCTCCAGTATAGGCAGGCAGAGCTACGAAAGGAGGAAGAGGAAAAGAAATCAATAGGTAGGGAAAAAAGTCTCAGTACCACACTGGTTATTTTGTGTTTTGCTTTTACCTTTTCTAATTTCCTTGCCTTTATTCTTCACAATTGTTCGAAATTCTTCACAGCTGTTCAAAAAACAGCTGTCTGGAAAATTTTCTAAACCGAAAGAACAGAAACATCTAGGAAGGATTAAGGTAAGGAGCTCCTTGTGTTCGTTCAGTATAAAGCAAAGTAAAATTAGGCCCAGCTCTGTAATGTCTGCAATCACAGCAAATTGCAACTGCTGCCAGAAACCATACCAATAGTTCTGCCTTTTTAATACCGCTCTTGCTTATCCTCTCAACCAAGAAATAGCCACTTATATTTCCTATGGAAAACCATTGCCACTGTATATTGCAGAATACTGCAGATGCCATCCTGGCTATATAGATTTTTCCTATACTAAAACAATTTAAATAGAAAGTTTTTTTAAATAGTGTAATGTATTTCAAATGTGATTCAGGGTACAAAGTCATTCACATTTGAAAACCATCTCCCCCCACACACCAGAGATAAATGAATAACACTATATAAGAACATTTTCTCTGAATGCTCATTACAGAGTTAAGGAAGGAAGGTTTAACTTAGAAAATAGAAATTTTTTTCTGTCTATATCTTGAAAGACGAGGGCATACAATTTAAAGTTGTTTTGTAATAAGTAATTCTTAAGAGTCTAAGACAGCCAAGAGGGCCAGTCTCTATTACAATGATTATATTTTATAATTACATATAATGATTTTACTAGTTTAAGGGATTTTGCAGAAATCAGATCTGTCTCGGCACGATATCTCAAAATCTCAACTTAATAATTTTTTTTAATAAATACTGAATTAAAATTTACTAGAAGGTATTAATAAAGTTACTGATGCTAATGACAAGCCAAAGACAGTAAATGAGTGGTATTTAATTTTGAACACTTAATGAATGTCAGATCTAATACTGAGTCTTGAACTACTCTACTATATTTTACAGAATTGTTGACTTGATGCTGTGCACATCTCGTACGCTTTATACTGGGCTGTGAGAGCAGTTGAAACTAAGGCAGCATATTTTTTATGCTATTTCATTCTGTAGTCAGTTACAAAAAATGGGTTTATGTACCTAAGCCATTCTCAGAGAGACTCAATACTTGACTTGGCAACTTGATCTTACTGGACTTGCTCAGAGCAGAGGTTGCAGTGGATGACTTCTGGAGAACCCTTCAAATTATTTGATTCTGTGAGTTCATTTTTGCCTACTTGTAAAAATTCACATTTGTATGTGCCTCTACAATGGAAGGTTAAAAATTTTTCAGAAGCTGATGCCAGAGGAAGTGAACTTTATTGTCTCCTGTAATGTAGCAGTAACATAATTAAATCAATATTTTTAAGATCTTAGGTGTACCACCATTCTGGGAAAACACCCAAGACAAAAGATCTCAGGGCAGTCAATTGTCTGTAGCTCTAGCAGACCTACACAGCCAGGAGATGAGCCAGACTCCTTACACAGCAAGGCCTTACCCTTCTCTCTTAGCAGGAAATTGCAGCACTGTCCTTCTTCTCAGTCATTGTCGCAAGTTCACTCATCTGTGTGCACCTGTCTGGTTTGAGAGGTGGAGGTTCTGTTTCAAAAGCTAAGTGTCTTCTGGCCTGCAAATAATATCTGCACTGACACAAGGGTTATTATACTTTTACAGAGGTGTTAGAAGGCTGCAAGATGTCATATTGTAACAACTGTCTCACACCGGTGTAAATGACCACGCACAGTACTTAGCAGAGGACAATCAAGGTTGCAATGAATTTGTTTGAAAATAGTCTTTGCATTTTTTGATGATTTCTGAATTATGAACTGATGCACAAACATTTCTCTAAGTTATGTTCAAGTGTATATAGTGATGCAGAGTTTTGATACTCTGCTGTTAAGAGCTTGTGTTATTTGCAGCATGTGAATCACAATTTGTCAATAGGAATATTAACTTCACTATGCCAGTTCTGGCCTTTGGGTTTTTTTCTGTTTTTTTTTTTTTTTCTTAATAAGATCTATACTTGGTTAAATTTTTAGAAACTCTGTTCTGATGCAAATAGAACTATTTGGAGAGTGTCAAAAAAGCCAAATGTTTGCACACATTCACTTCTTTGGCTACAGAGTCTTTTTGAAGCCTAATAAACATTGAAACTGCACATAATAAAATGTGCCCTTTCAGGTAGTATATATGACATTCTGCCTTCAATACCCCTGGGGCAGCCAACCCACATGTACAAAGGAGGATTTAGCTGTATATAGTTTAAGTTGCTCTTTAGAAAAAGTACTCAGCTTTGATATACCAAAATATGCCAAAGTAACAAAGTAAACAAACAAAGCCAAATATAAGCCAAGATTCAACAAAAGTCATTTTGGAATTCTGGGACATCAACAGCTCTCCATCTGTCTGTTGAACAATACAATGTGCTCATGTGACTATTCACCAAAACGAGTTTCAAAAATCATCAAGCCCTCTGCTCTCTCATTATGCAGGTGGTGTGCAATGCCAGATGCAAAATAATTGATGTGGTTTCAAAGTTCCTTGGATCATGTCGCAACTCATACATTTTAAAACACATAGGAACTTGCAATCTATATGACAGTCTGTGCAAAAGTCTATTTTTCAATTTAGTCTTTATAATCAGAAGCTTTTAAATATTCAGATGGTAGCTCCCATACTGTTAAGCTATAAATTCTCATTCCTGTACATAACTACTGGAATCTTAGAGAAATAATTATAATACCTTCAAAAATGATCTACAAATTAGTTGGAAGATAAAGCTTTTTAACACCAGAATTTCAAAGCCATAACAAACAGGATCTCAGTGTTAACATGAAAGCCACAACTTGCAAGAAAAAGAGTTTGTTAGCAGTCTTTCAGAGGACAAGTTCCTAATCTGTGTATCTGGTAATTACAGTCTATTTATAGCACATGAAAATTAAAATATTTCCCCAATTTTACTCAGTCAGTTAAAGAGGATTAAGAGTGGTTAGGGCTATTAACAGATCCAGCTGTTGGGATCATATGAAAATGGGGAAGATGTCTGATGAGTTTGATTTACACATGCCTACTGAGAGGAAATAAAGAGCACAGCCCTTCCCCAATTTATAGCTATCTTCCTCAAGAGGGAGAAGTGTTAGCAAACCAGACAGGAACTTACAGACGGTGCTCCTCTCTGCACTGCCTTGTCAGGCTACATGTGAAACTGGGGCAGAGAGGGCATCACCTTTGAGAGCTGCTGTGCTCCATTTATAGTCCCACCATTTAATGGAACTACTGAATTAAAATTGATGAACAGAAATGTTATGTCTAAAGGTAGGCTGAGGGAGAGTGAAGGGTGTGGTGGGGGAAAAAAGTTTTCCCCCTGGAGTTAAAAAAAAATGGTAATCCCTGAAGGGGGTGGTGACCCTTGGGGTTGAGCCAATGAGCGCTCCTGCAAAATGTAAACATATCAACAACCAGACCGGAAAAGAAGGGATGTTGTAGTAGTTGTTGGAGAAGAAGTGGCCATGTTGTAAAGTCATGAGGAGAAGGGGCAGGAGCCCCGTTGGGGGCTAGACCTCCCCCTAGCCCCAGCTGGGGGGCTGCAGGAACTTGGAACAGTGTTAGACTGGGCTGGGACCCCTGGTGGCCTAGTGGTTAGCATGCGGCACTCTCACCGCTGCGACCCAGGTTCGATTCCCGGTCCCCTGGGCAGATGGAGCTCGTTAGCCCTGTGAGGCCATCCATCTATGAGAAGGTCACTCTAAACAAACCTACGTCCTGAGGACCTCACTGCCATTGTCCAAGCTCGCTTGGCCCCGGCAGATGAACCTTAGGATTAAAGGGTGGGCTCAGTTCAGCGCATGCTGTGTCTCACCTAAAAAAATCCATTGCGCAGGCTGGAAAGGTGAAAGACCTTTCCCAAAATTTTCGTTCGCGAAGACTGGCCATTAAAGACTGGGCTAAGTATCTGTAGCTAAGAGCCGGGGGAAGTTTCTCCACTGTAAGCAGCAGCAGGAGCAGCGGCAGAAACAGCACTGACCAGAGAACAGTGGCAAAGAGCCAAGAGATAAGAGAACAAGCAGCAAAGACAAGCATGCAGCAACGCAGAAAGAACTCCTGCAAGGAGAGAGAGAGAGAGTCAACAACAGAGAGAGAACTAAGCTCTACAGAGAGAGAGAGAGAGTTGAGGTAAGAACTGAAACAAACTCCCCAAGCCCCTCTGAGACCTTCTAGAGAGGAGCAGGAGATGGACTCCTATTTGAGAGGAGTCTTGAAGTGCAACATGCACCGGAGAGAGGAGCTAAGAAGCTCAAGACGTCCTGGAAGCTGGACTGGGACGGCCAGATGGAATGCGGAGGGGTGACCTTGCCCCCTCCCTCTGCTGCTGCTGCTAAGCTAGCAACCTGAGACAGAGCACAGGAGCTCTGACAGAACTCTTGAGGCAAAGGCTTTTCAACTGAAAGCTGCCTGAGACATTCTGACTCAGGGGTGAATCTCCTGAGGATAGGGACTGTCACGAAGACTCTTGCACTTCGAGATATGACGTGGTGAAGCGACCTTTGTCCTGGTTAACGCAGCCCACGGAAGAGAAAGACCCTTGCTTGGAGTCAAAGGGCCGAGAGGGGCTTGGAGACACCCCTCGTGTGTAATGGAAAGAGATCCAGCTACAGCTGCTGCATGGAAGAGAGAGAGACTGCTGCCCTAGAGAGACTGCTGCTCTGAGAGTGAAAAGGATCTTTCCTTTTCCCTTCTGGACTTTTATTAGAGGGAGAAGAGATTTGATCCATTGTAAATACTGCTTTATCATAAAAAGATAGTTATGATTGTATATGATGTATTATAATATTTATTTGTATAGTGCATTGTAATATAATTCCCTTCCCCCCATATTGAGTCTTGTGGTTTGTCTGGAAAGCCCATCTCACACTGGGGTGAGATGTGGGAGGGGGGCTTAGACTCGGGGCTTTGCCTGGTTCTCTGAGATACTTACAAAGATG
This sequence comes from Neopelma chrysocephalum, assembly GCF_003984885.1. Lineage (NCBI taxonomy): Eukaryota > Metazoa > Chordata > Aves > Passeriformes > Pipridae > Neopelma > Neopelma chrysocephalum. The sequence continues at coordinate 5,052,419 of NW_020897742.1, read as the reverse complement.
AATTAAACTGAAAAGTCATAATATATCTTGATTTAACCTTTCCCCCCTCACTCTTCATCCCTTAAAAAACAATAGTAATTTACATTAGAGAAGGCTTATTGCAGGTAATGAACCACAGAAACTATCTGAAAAAGTCTTATGTGGTAATCAGAAAATGCAGGGGAAGAGGATGTTAAAGATATGGCAACACTGGGTAGGAAAGATCAAGGAAGGAAGAAAAGCACTCGTGTTGTACTTCAGCAAATCAAGGATACAGATGACAAGCGTTTTCCTTTTTGCTAACACTAGACTGCAACATTTCATCAGAAACTTGGCTATGCATCTGCAGTTAGATACTGATTTTTATATTGGCCAAGGCAACCTAAAATCCAAGATCTCAGTCCTGATTTTACCAAAGAAGCAAAATTCTCACTAATTAAGATGAAATGTGCTCTTTGGCAAGATACAGTTGAGTTTCTATTACTCTTTCCAGTAAATGTGGAATAACATACCTTGAAATGTTCTGTTTCTAAACTGTTACCCATACACTCATGTAAGAATCCTTAGAGATTGCTCTTCTCCCCTTGCCAACTACTGCTGTGCTTTCATCTACCTGTTTTAATAAAGACATGTAATTAAGAGTTTTAATTTAGAGTTCTTGTTAATCATCAGATAAGAACTCTACAGTCTCAGCCTCTTCATCAACACGAGTATTTTGTGAACTCTCAAAATTTACTTAAAAAGTTTAAATCTACTACAGTTGAATTCCTACCAACCCAGTCTAACTTTCAAGCAACATTTACAATGATATGTGCAGTAATATACCCTGTTGTTAGCTACTGTATTATCTTCTAAAATTGAGACATCTAGGACTTGGGATGGCTTCAGCCTTATATTTATGGAGATTTCTCCCTGAAAGAGAGCAGAAACCATATCCCTATGTGAAGAGGGCATTTTGAAAGGTTCTGGCTTTGCAGTGTGTGAAAACTTGAAGATCTCCTGAACTGTTCACAGCTGGGAGGAAGAAGGGCAAAGTTTTAGCTGATTAACTCCTTGTGGTGGGTTCACCTTGGCTGAACACCAGGTGCCCACCCAGCAGCTCCATCCCTCCCCTTCCCAGCCGGACAGGGGAGAGAGTAAGGTGGAAAAAGAAAACAACACAAATTGTGGGTTGCAATAAGGCAGTTTATATTTATGCAAAAAAAGAAAGCAAAAGCAGTGTGCGCGCACACAAAGCAGAAGCCAGCAGTCAATCTCTGCTTCCCATAAGCAGCGATGGTCGACCACTTCTCTGAGAAGCAGGGCTCCAGCACGTTGTCAGCAGGCAGCCATCAGAGACAACGAATGCCTCCCATCCTGCTCCTTGCCTCAGCTTTTATATCTGGGTTGATGTCATATGGTATGGAATATCCCCTTGGTCAGTGTGGGTCAGCTGGCCTACTTGTGTCCCCTCCCAGGATCTCACCCTCGATCGAAGAAGGAATGTTACAGTGTGTTATCAACACTCCTCTAAGCTACCAGTGCAGAGCATGGCATTGTGAAGGCTACTATGGGGAAATAAATTCCAGCTTAGCAACCAGATCCACCACGCTCCTACCGAAAGTGACTGAGAACTAACCTGACCCCAAAGGCACAATGGTGAAGCAAGCTTGTATGGTAAAATTGCAGGAATGACTGATATACTGATAAAACCTTGAAGGACTTAATAAAAAAAAATGATTGTGCCTTTCAAACTTCATAATACATTTAATGTCCAAGCATGAATTCTATCCCTCTGCAAAGAAAAAATGTCATGTATCAAAAACAGCAGAGAGAAGACATTAGAATTGAATAAGCCTTTTTTTTTAGACCTAGTCTTGAATTAAATTAGTTTTATTCCTCTGTGAATTTAGGGACTGCAAATAAGGTAAACGAATGAAGAAAGAAGACAGATGTGGAAGATAGTATGGAGAAAGTGGTTCCCTGGGGAGAATAATGGAGTGACGGAAGAGTAGGATGTGAATGGGAATCCAATGATCAAATTATAAAATGTGGGTGTAGAGTGACAGAGGGAAAATAGAAAAGATGGCAGCTAACAAAAGACTAGAAATGGAAATGCATTGCATTGCAGACTAAAATGACCATGTTAATTATCTGTTGTAAAGAATGTTGTGACAAATGACTGCAACTTTAATGTTATTTATTCCATTCCCACTAACTCTAAAACCTTTCACAGACTCAGGTCTCAACTGTGCATTGATCAGCTTAAAATCCCCCTTGGCTGCCAAAGCAGGCTTGAACTGGAGGTAGTAGAGGGTTCCTCCTGCTACACATGCTCACTGGGGTTGCTCGCCTTCCTTTCTCCTTGCTCCAGCCCATGGAAGGTGATTTGTACCATGAAGAGCCCACATTCAAGTGGGAAGATGAGGCACTCCTCTACTTGTCAGCTTACTGTCTTTCTAGAACAGCCTCAACTTTATAGCATGGCTGAGCAGTAGCAAAGATAATTGCTAAAATGGAACTGCTCCTTGGCAAATGGGGAGAAGAAACTAAATATAAATAAAAAATAACATTTAACAAGCAATTTTCTTGTAGGGAGGAAAAATACTTGTGTTGGCTGCCATTATACCCTGACATAAAGCTGGCCAAAATGATTTTTAAAAAAATCTAAATGTCTTCAAAACAACAACAAAAAAAATCACAAATTCTTTTCAACAACTTGATTATTTTTATAAAGGAAAAATATGAGTTAGACAATTTTGAAAATTAAATTTTATGCGTAAAAAATTTAATCAAAATTTTCAATCAGTTGACCGACCTATGGAAGCCTCCATATTAAGACAAGATCACATAGATTTTATGTACTTATTCAGCTGTTCCTGAATGCTTGACAGGCCTGACAACTTGATCAATACGTGATCCCATTCACCCAGACCTGCAGGTGCCTTTTGTACTCTCGCTGCTGGAAGATGACAATCACACTCATTAGAGGCAACACAAAGCATTGCCATTGACATGTTTCCTGTCAGACAAATACAGCTAAGGCCTATTATGATTTTATCTGAGAGAAATTGATTTAATCAGCAGTCTAAGATTTAACCTATTGTTAATAATACAATTTAAAGCTTTTTTCTGTTGCTGCTGACCAACCTAACTGGAATTTAAATGGATAGAAGTGATGTGAACAAGCTCACAAGGGTCGGAGTTTATCTTTTCTGTCTGTGCCAGACTCTTTGATGTTCTATGTGAAGGACTAATCCTCACTATTCCAGAAACCATCCTGTGAACAAGAAACACTTTACCAATGCTATTATGTCATATGTTGCTGTATTAATTTAGGTTTTACAGAAGTTTCATGTTCTGTGAGCTTGGAGAACCTGGAAGAAGAATCAAACTGAAAGCTGACAGATTGTGTAAAGCTAAGGCTGCATGAATATGCTGTATTAATGATCTATTCATTTGCAGCTTGGTTTTTGTGTTGTCTTTCTTTCTGCTTTCTTTTGCTCCAGCATTGTTAGGTCATTATGAACTACACTAGCTTGGTATTTGTGGGGAAAAAATGTTTTCAGTGATTTTAAAAAAGATTTTATTTACTGAAGCTACAAGAGAAAACACATAAAATAAGACTGTAATGATGCTTGCAAAAGCATATTGATTTCTTGTAATGGACTTATTCTATTGCCAGTCACTGCCAGTTTCTAGTACAAATGTATTTTTCATGAAAGATCTGAACCAATCATCATAAATTTTGGTAATGACTTGCAAATTTAGTGTTAAAAGTATTAAAATAAGGTTTGAGTATGAAAACTGGTTATATAATAAAAAGACCTTCTTACTCAACATATCCATTCTCCTTCAGTCTCTGACTATGCACCTGTTTCTTTGGATTACATTCTTCCTCCCTCATTTCCAAACAGTACTTCATGGGTAAAAGAAAAAAAAAGAAAACAACCAGAAAAGAAAAAGAAGATAGCAACACTTAGTCTGTGTTCCTCTTGAACAGGATGAGTTTGCAGAGAATGTATGGTGCAGGTTGTCCTGAAGGGAAGAGTTGAGAGGTTGGGTTCTTAGATCTATTAGGGAGGATGTGTCATCCCCACAGGACAGCATGGTTAACCTAACCACAAAGACATTCAAAGACTTAAGCTCACAAATAGAAGGCCCTTAAAAGTTTCACAGACAGCTTGAATTTGTGAAACTGTGGTGAAGATGCTAAGTAAGAGAACAGTGTGACATTGAGAACTGAGGGTGTAATCTGTGTGCACTAAAGAGAAGTGAGAGTGAAATAATTTCTCTAACCAAGACTGCAAAACATAAAAATCTTCTGATTACTGTATGGGAAACTGTGGTTTTGCTCCCAAATGATTGTTACTCCATGTTTTTCTCCAGTTGGGCTACAGCTCCTCTAATCTGATAAACATCAGCTCTAGCATCTCTTACACCTTTGTGGAGGAGGAGCAGGTCTGTAGTTCAGCCCAGGATCCCAACAACACACAAGGTATCCTCCCAGATATCAATTACAGTGCTAGGCAGCGTTTTCAGTCCAAAAGCTGTCACGTGCAAGGTGGAGGGAGTTCAATATCTTCCAAGACATTTCACAATGGGGAAAAAATATCCATCCTCAGTTTCTGAGCTAGGAGTTCAGTTTTGTCTTGCTAAATTTTACCTTGCAGCAGACAAGCAGACATAATGTCATGATGATGTCATGATACACTATTGGAAAGGTAGGCTTTTCATTCATCAGCAGAAAAATGGAAAGAGAAAATGGGGCATAGGTTGGTTTTCCCAAGGGAGGCTATACTGGGAGTGCACTGTGCAACAAAGTGAGAATGATGTATGCCCCCTAAAGGAGAATTGAAGAGTTAGTAATAGGGAGAGGAAACGGCAGAGAACTGTAAAAGCTACACAAGAAAATTACTTTTCAAGTGCATTACTTTCAGTGACATTGTCAAAACAAGGCTGACTTTCTGCAAGACAACTAAATAAAAAGCTTACTAAAAAGGGTGGAATGACAGTGTCACTGCAGTGGAAGTCAAAATGGGAGAACTTTAGCAAGGAGTGAGAGAAAAGAAATTGCACTAAATCTCTCAGTGAATTTAGAGGTGAAGAGAAACAAGACATGTCTAATAATGGATTGGTGGAATCACTACTAAGCTCTGAGAAGTAAAATGTCTTCATAGTAGTCGCAGTTTAAAGGAAGCTGAGATCTTATATATTCAAGAGAAACTTATTTATTGATTTATCAAAGTGATTTTATATACATGTGTTTTAATTAGAATTACATTTTAAAGTCATACTTTAAAAATAGTTTCTAATGACAGTAAAGAGAAGAGTAGATATGGATTTTTCTATGTTTTCAGTAATGCTTAGATACAAGCATTTTCATCAAAACATTTTAATGTCACTGTTTAGACATACAGTTACTGCTGAATAGCAAGTCAACACGCATTATCTGAGCTGTGGTGATAGTCCAGGGCCACTCTTAAAAGAGCAATGCAAAATCATATGGGTTAGTTCAACACTTCTTTGTCATATGTTAAATAGATTTGATTTGCCTAGAGTGGACTTGAAGGCATCTACACAGATAGTTACCCATTTAAAATGTTTAATGGTGCGAACTTTCTATGTGAAATCATATAAGTAGGTCAGAATAACTCTTTTAATTCAGTAAGTGACCTTTAATACTGCTGTCATAGCCACAGTAATCAGTTACATTGTGATGAAAATGAAGACTTCCCCTACTGTTACTACTAATTTTAATGAATTTTTCCAATACTATTTGTAAAGTAGTGATCCCTTTTTTTGTCATGCTACTTCTATCCTACTATGAATCTTAGAATAGTTTCTGCTTCCTCTTGAAAATTTTGAAAAGCTCAATCTCTAATTCTGTTAGAAATTGCTAAGGATTCATGAATATTAAATCCAAACAAACCACCTGGTTTTGATTGTTTCCTAATCCTTCTTAAAATTAGAGGGCCATTATCGTAGGCCTTTGCAACAGAACTCTGCAATTAGAAATCCACACAGGCTTCCCTCTTTGTCATCAAGCTGTGTGTGTCTGCTCAGGGAAAATTGCTACAGCTGTCAGTTTAAGTGCAATGACAAATATGTTTCTCTGCATATTTTGTTTCAACTAGTTTTGCTCAATTCACTATGACTTCACCAGCATGACAAGTTATACAAGTGTTTCCAGACAGTAAGAAAGATGAGCTGTCAGGTATTTAACGTAGATTAACCCTACGTGGCCTTACACATCATGACTGAGTTTAGCCCTGTGGTTATTAGACAGCAATACACTTTCTAACATCAATGGCAGGCTGCTACACATGATGTTGCTCTTTCTCCTTTTTCTCAAGGTTATACAAAATCTTAATTCATTATTTCTTATGAATAATCTGGTAATAATACTGTGGTATTTGAGATAATGTTGATGTACCTTTTTGTTTATCAGACCTGAAGAATTTTTCCCAAATTACCTATGATTTCTAGAGTTCTGTCTACAACTGTTTACCCTCTGAATTGCACACCTCCATGCTTAAAAACACCACAGTAAGAAGTCCCTTAAGCAATTCAGTAACTTCTTAGGAAACAGCTCTGAGAGTGGAAGGGGACTGACATTCCCAGCTATCACAACTTCTCTTTCCAGAAATCAGAGGGAGTTGGGCCAACTGTTATTAAGTCTGTTGTGAATCGAGTGCCTACTTGGAAAGTTCAGTCTATGGCAAATATGATGACAAATTCTGGTATTTTTAGTGATGCTTATCGCACCCAGAAACAAATAAAGCAAATAGGAAATTTAGGCTGCCAAGGATATATTAAAAAGGGGTGAAGGAGATTGGACTGCTCACCTAAGTTGCAGGCCTTGTTATTAAAACTGATAATTTGCACATTAAAGGTTTTCTCTGTGCTCAGAACTGCTACCTGTTGCTGCCATTGGCATATCCAATGAAACAATACTGAATATTGCTGCCATTGTTATCAGGACAAATCATATTGAGAACCTTATGAAAGTCAGTGCATCACATATGGTTTAACCAAGAGTCCTGAACTGATCCTGAAAAGGAAAATCTGGTCTACAATGCTCATTAAACTTAGTTTGAATATTACTTGAGCAATAGATATGCTGTTTTCATTGCAAAACCAGCAGGGGTGCTTACAGCATGCTCTTAAACAGATCAAAAGAAATAATGAGTTTTCAAAGAACCTTGTTCTGGCATCTCCAATCTATCATATCTGTATTATACTGATAATCTCTTCTCTTTTAATCAGTGATGCTCAGGAGAAGAGCGAGGAACCTGTGAATGTATGGATGAATCAGTGTACGATTAGCTGTCTTCATAGAATCTTTTCTGTGTTTATTCAGAGAATGTGAAATTCAAAACTTTACGTGATAACCATCATTGGTGTATACCTTTTTTTCCTAAGAGAAACACTGTTTTTATTTTTTTCCCACACAGTCCTACAGTTAAAAACATTTCATTTAATACACCAAGCACAGAGATCCAGATGAACAACACTTAAGGAATCCAGAGATGCCAGCTCACAAGATGCTGCACACCTGGAAAATGGAAATGTAAGTTGCTTTCCAAAGTGTTATCTGGTGAATATCACAAAATAAAGAGCAAAAATTCCTATAAACACCTATTTTTTTCAGAAGCTCTTGCTACCCACCTGACCACCTGATCTTTCTTTTCCCACCAGCCCTGAAGCAGCCATACCATTGGTTGTAACTGGTTAAACCTTTGCAGCATCTTGTATGGGGCTCATATCCTGAAAGGAAACATCCAACCACTAAGGCACTAGCTTCAAATGCCCTTGGAGTGAATACCAAGCTGATTTTTCATGAGTTCCTGCAGCTGCTTTTGCCTTCTCCTTTCATTCACCTTTTGCTTTGGGCACTGTCAGCTTTGCTGCCCACACTTCTGCCACTGCTGTCTGCAGTGTCCCCACATCACTGCCTGAACACCACAGAATCCTTCAAACTCCTCTCCCACAGTGTGACAGAAACTGCTGGTTTGAGCTCTGCACCACAATGATTTTAGGGGATTCTCTGAGGGGGGAGTGTGGTACCAGGTATGCACCAATGCGAAATAAAGTCTCCCTAGCCTGTCCAAGGCCTCTCTGAATAGAGAGCTCTGATGGGTGCCTGTGAGTTGGCCTGTTTGGAGTACATCCTGCCAGTCTCCCGCAGGCTGACTGTATTTCAGGATGGCTACCAGTCAGCTCATTACATCTTGCCATCATTGCTACCTTCAATTTGAAGCAATCAGTCACAATTCTGTTCACTATCGGTACCATTACTCTCATTACCAGCCTGCCTTTGATGTTTCAGAGGCAGGAGAGGACCTATCCTTTGTGTGAAAGGCAACCACCCAACATCGTGTATTCCAAAGGAAATCCTGGATATCAGCGTGTTTCGTATACCACATTCTGCACTAGCATCTGGCTTCTTATAAGTCAGGACTTAATCAGATAAAGCTCAGTAATGGTGAATGTGATCAACTCGTTATATTAGGTCTTTGTAACAAATTGTATATACATATGTAAACATTTGAATATTTATAAAATAGTTTCTACCAGCCCACTGCACTTAGTAATTATCATCTTATCTTTCCCTCCAATACCATCACCTCCAACAGGACCAGCCATTCCTTCCTTTGGTAGGTCTCTCTGAAATGGTTCAGGAAAACAACACAATGGAGCATATCATTTCCTTACCTGCACTTCCTCTCCACTCAGATGCCAAGGTGGTGTGTAACTAAAAAGTCAATTCCTCATTTCTCTGGAGATGCAGGTGGCAGTATGCTTAATCACTGTGAATTCATTGATTTGTCTTACTGATCCCTCCATCTGCATGCGGTGAGTCTTCTATTATAAAGCTAATGGCATAATCCTTGTTCTCAGTGCCTACTTTGTCACACATGGTACTACATGAGGATACAAGGATGCACGTGGCATTTGCTGATGAGGTTTGCTGCGTTGTCACACTGGTGGCTCTGACATCAGTGATGTGGAAATCTGGTGGCTGGTGAAGTATTTAACCAAAGAAAGAGAAAGCCTTGTACTGCCATACTTGTGATTTCCACTTGGGATATGATTGCCTCCTTTCTTGGGACAGGTGACAATAATTATACAGCTGTGAATACAAATATGGAACTCGGCTAAGGAGTGGATATACATCGAAGGACGGATGTGCACATGAAGATATCTGATATTGGTTCAGCAGTGCAAACCTTGATGAGTACATTGACTGGTAAACTGGTGTGGTTGGACACTTCTTATTTTGAAAATAGTTTGGCGAGACATTGTTTTAGAAAAACAATTAAAGACCACCATTTATAATAATCTGATGCAATATTTTCTGTTGCCGTGGCCACAGAACAATGCATGCATACATCAATTTGTGGGGAAGTTGTCTAAACTACCGAAAGCTTTAATAAACAAGCTAACAATTGATGTTTGAGGGGAAGTAGCCTTGTGAATGAAAATAATTATGAATCCACATTTAAACCTCTGCACTAAATTACAGGTTCAAATGTTTTAGCTTCTAGAGCTCTGACTGCTTGTTTTGTTGACTACCATCAAAATATTAACATTTTTGCCTGTAATAAATTGTGCCCAAAAAACTGTAGTGTCTCTTTCTCTCTCTTTCTAGAGCAGGCACTAAATGTAATTATATGTGGTGTGCTCTAGAATCATAACAAGTAAGAATTTTTGAGCTCAAGCTATGTAAATATTCTTCACTCAGTCTGTACCAAATAATCATCTTAGTCAACATTAACTTGCATTTCACTGGTAACATTTATTTTTATTTTTGTGTGTCAGTGTGAGCAGACAAGCATAGACTATAATTATAGATTATAATCCCTAATGACTAATAGCAGCTTCTGTGAGAAGCAGCTGAGGACTCTGGGTTTGTCTAGTCTGGAGAAAAGGAGACTGAGGGGAGACCTCATTGCTCTACAGCTTTTTGAGAAGGGGAAGTGGAGAGAGAGGTGCTGGGCATTTTTCTCTGATATCCAGTGACAGGACACATGGGAATGGTTCAAAGTTGCATCAGGATAGGTTTAGACTGGACATTAGGAAGCATTTCTTTACCAAGAGGGTCACTGGAACAGGTTTCCTAGAGAGGTGGTTGGCAACCCAAGCCTGTCAGTGTTTAAGAGGCATTTGAGCAATGACCTTAATAACATGGTGTAACTGTTGGTCAGCCCTGTAGTCAGACAGTTGGACTGACTGATCATTGTATGTGCCTTCCAATTGGATTTTTCAGTTCTGTTCTACTCTATTCTGCTTTGTTCTAGTATTTCTGACCAATAGGAACTGTTCCACTTGCCTTCACCAGTCAACCTCATTTCTCATTATCTTTTGGAAAGCAGAACTTGAAAAATATAGCTGGGGATGAGCTGGTTCCTGAAACTACTGAGTGACTGGGTCCTAGCTGAGTCTTAGTCTCCCAGATGCTGATGCATGCTCAGTGACAAGACACCTCTTTACTGTTTCCTCTATTATAAAATGGAGATAGCAAGTGGAGCCACAAACAATATCTTACCCTGAATGAAATTTAAAAACTACACTGGTTTTAATCTTCAAATAGTTGTTCCCATTTCTACAGGTTCTGAGAGGTTCTTTCTGTATGTCTTATTTCACAGATGAATAAGAGAATAAGAAGATCCTTTTCCTTTCTCCAAATCACAGTAAAAAATAGGGAAAAATCAACAGAGCAAATAAATATGGATAAAAGCTATGGGAAGAACCACACTCATTTACTTGCTACAAAAGGATAAATCTGAAAGAGAGACTGGATCAGGATAAAGAATGTTGTCTGTGTTAAGCTAGTTTTTTTGAAGACCTCTAATAAGAAAGTATGGCCAAATATCTGGTTCATGAAAGCAAGAGAAAGTAACACTGTTATGCCTTAAGAATAGATGTGTGTACAATTTCTACTGTGAAAGTGAATTATTTAGTCTATACTTTCTACAAGAAACATATACTCAGGATTCCCTATTACTGACTACTATTAAAAGAAGAAATTGTAGAGTAAGACCTAATGGCTAAACCATCAAGCTTTAAGATCAGATGTAGCCATACAAGTATCTGTATCTGACCTACCCTACAGATTCTGGTATAGAATGGTCTTCACTGTCAACACCCATTTGAGATTCCAGGACTACAAGTCTTCACTAACAGATTAGCTGTGCATGTATTTACCTATGCTTGCCCCATTCCTACTAGCATAGGTAGGGATCATTCAATCCACGCTGCGTGGAATAATTTTCAGATGCACAGGCAACTGATTTTATAGTTCACCATTAAATGTAACCTACTGAAATCATAAACTAAAAATTCAGCTGCATAAATCTGTAAAGCTTCATCGGTTTATACTGGCTAACACCGGCTGAAGGTTGAATTTATATTAACTGAAAGAAGAAATAGAGTTAATAAAAATCTGAGAAAAAATCTGGAATCTCTAATTATCTTGGGAAAATGGAAGGTTTATTTTAACACCCTATCTATTAATAAGAAAATATTGCACAAGCTAGATGATATTTGCTAAGCTAAGAGGATTACAGAGAAGGAAATACTGACTTCATGCATACACTGAATACTACAGAACAGGGAAAACCAGAATATAAACAGATAGCAAATGAACTCTTGGAATAGGTGAAAAATCTCCACTAGACTGATGGAGACCTCTTCTGAGTCACCCTTCTCAGAAGTGTCCTTTTTCTTACAAATAAAGAGATCTGTATACTTTTAATCTTATGTATTGTAGTTTTAGGTATGTAACTGAAAATCAGACAAGCTTGGGTGAACACAGAAATAATAGGGTGGTGTTGAAACAAAAAAAAAGAAAGAAAACAACATGGAAAAAATTACAAATATTCGTTGTCAATCCCTTCTGGATGACAGGTGCCCACCCAAGCTGCTCTATCACTGTTCTCCTCAGCTGGGCAGGGGAGAGAAAACATGATGAAAGCCTCGCGAGTCAAGATAAGGGCAGGGAGAGATCACCAATGAGTGTCATGGGCAAAAGAGGCTCCACTTCAGGATATTAGTTTAATTTATTACCAATCAAATCAGAGTAGAGTAATGAGAATTGTGTGGGATACTGTTGCTATCTCCTTATTCTGAAACAGCAGATTTGGTTCTGAGATGTGTTTGATCCTATTCCTAAAATTCATAACACCTGTTCTTACAACTACCCAGTAAAGGGGATTTTTATGTCTTAGAAAATTATATGTAGGACTTCTCTACCCTACAAAATAATAATAAAATAAACAAAGAAAAACCCTCAAAATTATTTTTACTCTTTTTTGTACCCCTTCAAAAATTCTGCCACAGTTTCTTTTTTTTTTTTCCAAAAGAAGCTCCTCTGCACTTTCATGTAATATTAGTTTTGAGAAAATCAGACTGAGCATAATTCATACTCATTGATTTCTATAGGAACTATATTCATTTTCTTAGGCCAAAGCCCTGGAAGACTGAATGCAACTATTTCAACAAATAATTTGTTCTGGCAAAGAGACCTTCAGCCTTCAGATAAGCACAAATGTAGATTCTGTCTCACAGAGTAAAATGTATTGGAAAGAGGGCTCTATTCTTGCAGAATCATGTTCCCTGTATGACTATTTGCTGTTCAGGATTCAGAAGCAGTTTCTCATGAATATACTTTGAATTTAAATCAAATTCATTGTTTCTCTTACCTTACTTCCTAGAATGTTCATAGAAAGAATGAAACTCATAAAAAGAACAAAGAGAATGTATTAATTTCTTTTCTTTCTATCCCAACAGAAATTTTATGCAGCAGTTTCTCAGTTCAGGAATATAGCATAACTCAAATCCTTTCTCTTTAACCTACAATTGCAGAATGCCAATCTAAGAATTTTTAGGCAATTTTAAATGAATGCTATTGAAGTGACTATTCAGTAGATGAAGAATAGCCATTTTAATTTCAGTTTCAGTGGGAGTGGAACATAAACAAGGCTTTCTTTCAGTATTTTCCAACAATATTCTTTTAATCTGTATTGCGTTAATATTGTGTGAGCTAGTAGTCTAGACTAGGAGGCAGTATATAAAAGAGACTAAATTGTGCTGTGGCTACAATCAAACCTGATTAAGTAATGCTTCTGCATAGCATAATTTCGCCACAGTTGGAACGAACAGCTAAAAATACTTCTGTTGAGAGAAGCTCTCTATTGTAACTCTTTAGATGATCTGGTGCTTAGTAGTGATGGTTCCAGCTTCAGAGGATAACTTCTGTTCCTCATATGAGAGAGTGTCCAGCAGATCAATGCTAAAACTGTTCCCTCCAATGTCCAGAGGGGGCACTAGGAGATAAGAATGAAGTGTACAGATGCGGAGGATTCTGGGATCACCAGACAATATAATGTCCTTTGGAGACTATTATTCATGGATCCAAGTTAAAGCTCAGTCAGTCGACCACTTTGGCAATCTGGGGCAGGAACATTGAATCAGAAACCTGTATGAACTCCCCAGCAGCTCCAGCCTATAGGCTTTTCCAGCAAATACTGTGGGGAATAGCCTCCGGCACAGAACAAAAACATCTGTAGAGATCAGTTTCCCTCATCTCCTGCCTTGTGCCTGGACCACAAAGGGTATGGTATTACTGTCCCAGGCAAGGAGCCTACAATTTTGAGCTCAAGCCAGAGAGGCTTATTCTTTTCATTTGGAAGATACTCAGCTCAAACTCAGTTTATCAACTAAAATTGCACAGTTGTTGAGTGAATCCGGAATAAATGTACATTTCTTATCCACATAATTTACAGTTTATCTGGTATTCTTCACTTTTAGTATTTTTCTGCCATGCTCAATTAAATCTCTTCCACCACCCACTTTGAAAGTGTCTGACTTCCAGAAGTATATGAAAACTTCTATACAAAACTCATAAAGTATGTATGCCCAAGGTTGGGGTTTTTTTTAGGATGACCATAAAAGCTCACTGAAATAAATAAAATATCAATTATAAAAATGCTTGGAGAGCAATATTCTTTTTTTGTTTGAGATGTAGTTATTTAAAATGAATTGTGCCTGTCCTGGTATTTAGCCTGTGGCTCTTAAGCATAATTTAAACAATTCCATGTTCCCACAGAATTAAATGCATCTTCTACCATTAATTATAGTAACAGTGATTGATTCTGTGCCCTCAATGCCCGTGGGAATACTCCCAGGTAATTTTACAGGATGTGGAACCAGGGCTTAAATTCACTGTTCAGCAAGATGACAACTCCAGAGTTGTGAATGATCAATTCCAGGAATGTCAGTGTGCTCTTGTTGTACCACTGAAATAAGGTGACTTTCCCATTGCCTATAACACAAAGGAAGGATGAAATCTTTGTACTTGTGTACTTCACAGAACACAAAAATAAATTAAGCATATGTAACCATTCCTGCACATAAAATAGGGCTAGCGCTGGCTTTGATGAATGCAGTCCCACACCTGTAAATAACTCAGGGCCAAGTCAGAGGTTAGTAGAGGCTCCTCTGAAAATGCATTTCACAACAGTGTTTCAGTCCCCGAGGCCAAGTTTTGCTGCCCTTCTTAATGAACAGCAACTTTTCTTGGATAGCAACAATGGAACAGCAAAGTAAGACACTGTGGAGTGGTGTAACTGAAGGCAAACACAGACATCCTCTTTTGATTTGGGCAATGGGGGTAATAACCAGTTCTATGGTGAAACAGGTATATTTATCTCTTTTGTTTTTTTACCATGGTGCCAGTATTCATAAATAACAGAATCACTGTTTAGTCTCCTGTGTTCACAACTATTAGAAAGAAAACCACTAGGCATTTAATGGAGAATTATAACAGAATATTTATTACAAGTAAATTACTGTTAAATCGATCAGAATGCAAACAGGTTGAATTATTCATTGTTATAACTTTGCTTTTCAGGCAAATGCCACATTTTAAAAAAAGCTAGCTATTAATTATTGCCATATTAAGATGCTGCTAGAAATAATGCATTCTTGTATTACAGTGATATGAACTAAAGTATATTTGCTAGGATTCTAAAATAGTTCAATGACCAGGAAACCAAAAAGTGACATCTCTGTAAATCTATTGAGTTACTTTTCTGAATTTATTTCTCAAATCTAGTCCACTATAACCATGATGACTCCTCTTCCATTCTTAAATACTTATACCAAAACATCACTCAATGGGCCTTGTGTGAAATTTTAATTCTTGAATTTCCTACTCACTATCTTTTGAAAGGTATTCAGCAACCAAAACAAGCAGGATGACCTCTAGAAGGGTTTTTTGAAAGCACTTAGATTTAATAAAAATATATGTTAGAAAAGGATGATAGATATTTCACTTTAAAAATTCAGTAGGCATCAACCTCTTTATAGTTTGGATGAGTATTACCTTGTGCTTGGTACTGTGAATTTTAGTGGAAATTAAGGTCTCAACAGGAGGCCATAACTGTTACTGCAGGGTATTATTTTAACACAATAAAATGATATCTTTTGATAAACACTTAGGTTATAGGCTATCACAATTCTATTTCACACTCTTTTACTGTGTAACACAGACTTGCTACAGTGTGGAAACTACTGTCTACTTCCAAAGAACAGCAGGGAAATCCCATGAAAACTGCAATTATAATAGCTATAAAGAATTAAAATAGCTCTTGGGCACCTTTTGTTATTGTTGTTTTCAGTTGTCAAGGGGAAAAACTGAACAAAGAAAAAGAAAGATGTGCTCCCAGCAATAGGGAAAACATTTAAAAGGATCTTGTAAACAAGCTGACAACAATTCATTCCGGGTTATGAATTTATCAGTAAAAAAAAAAAAAAAGACATTTGAAATAAAAAGTAAAGCAATGCAATAAGAGGTCTCCAGTTGGAAATGTCCTGTGGGGACTGCAAAGAGACTTCTAGCAGTAAACTTTGCTGTGATTAACTAACGGTAGCTGAAAAGACAGGTTTAGGGGTGGCAGAAAAGTAGATACTCTCCTATTAACAGCCACAATGCCACCTGAAGAGAGAATATGTTTCTCTTGCCATTAAAAGACCCCGAGCTGCTGGATTTTTTCATGTTAAACAAGATTGATGGATTTTCTTTCCACAGATTCTACCAGTTGCCTTTTATCCCAGTGAAAATTACTAGAAGCAGTGAGACAGACAATTAAAGACCTGTTGCGGCTCCTTTATCTGAGTGGTAATCTCCAATACAACCTGAGGCTATTTTTAAACAAACCACTAAAAGCCTTCCTCTCTGGACCTGTACTGACAAGATCTGGAGACACAGGAGTAATTTTTTAAATGGTCTGTTTTGAAAAAACTGCTTAGCAGAGAGCTCTTACATTGCATGTGCGGCAGGCAGGACAGTACTTCAATGGAGCTATGACCACTGCAACAAAACAGCATGAGTTGGTCAGTGTAGCATCAGAAAGGACACAAGATTAGAGGCTGCTTCCTCTACATTAATGTCTGCTGCTGATGTTGTCATTTTAGTTGATTTTCTTTGATACCAATGAACACCTGTAACTATAAGACCAAACTTCTGGGGACTACTTAGAGGAACTTTCAACA
Organism: Neopelma chrysocephalum; assembly: GCF_003984885.1. Lineage (NCBI taxonomy): Eukaryota > Metazoa > Chordata > Aves > Passeriformes > Pipridae > Neopelma > Neopelma chrysocephalum. The sequence goes on along the minus strand of NW_020897742.1, from coordinate 5,035,901 downwards.
CAGAGAATTTTTTCTTGGCCAGGGTGGATTCTCAGGACTTGTCAGTGTGTTTCTTATCTGACAAATCAAATGGGTTTGCTGGGGAGACCAGGAAAAGTTCAGTCCAAACCCAAATGAAAACAAAAGATATGGTTTTTTCTCTCAAAATCATAATCAGATCAAAACCCCTTCCTGAGGATAGTTTTGTCTTATCTAGAATACAATATGCCTTCCTTACCCCTTGACAGGTTATTTCCCTTTTGAGATCCTTTGGCTGCTGAGGAAGCTCTAATCATCATCATCTTCCTCTGGCCAGCCCAGCTGCAGGCTGAGCATCCCTTCAGCCTCCAACCCTGATTGAATCCCTCCCATGTTCACTTCCAAAAACTATCCCTCAAACTCCTTCTGTTTAATGTTTGCAAAACCCTTTTCACATCTCGTGCTTCACATTAGGCTCTCTCAAAACTGTCGGTGTGGCCCTCATAGAGATTAGTTGGTGTCTGCCAGAAGCTCCATCGTTCCACACTCTGCTCTTCTGGCAGCGTTACCACAACACTGAGAGCAGTTGTATTCATAGGCTAGATTTATACTGTTAAGGTCCCCATAAAGACAAGATTTGAGTAGTCCTCATCCTTCACATCCAGGTTTCTATAAAGACTAAGAATAGAAAAGATGATGTGATGTTCTTCAGAAAATCCTTTTTCCAGATATTGGGAGGATCAGGGCTGCACAAGGCTTCAGGGTTGTACACTTAAGTGTATAGTGGAAGGTCAAGAGACAGTAGACACAAAATTGAGTACGAACAAGGAAAAATTTTCACAATGAGAGTGATTAAGCGCTGGAATAGGTAGCCCAGAAAGTCTTTCAAGTCTCTATTCAAGATTTTCAAAACACAATGGACAATGTCCTGAGCACCTCGATCAGCTTTGAAGATAGTTCAGCTCCAAGTACATCCTGCTCTATGCGACCTACAGAAGTCCCTTTTTCCAGCCTTAATTATTTCTATGACTCTCTGATAGTACACTTTTCTAATGAACCAATGATCCCAACTGTTGGCTTAACTTCCCAGAATTACAATTCCTGAAAGACCTTTCTTTAGTAAGACAGAATTTGGGGAAAAGACAAGCAAAATAAAAAGTAAAGACTATGCCTTGCTATTATCATGGCAGTCATTGGCAAAATGAGGGGATAAGAAGAATTCCCTTTGTTTTTAGTAAGATATTACTAATATCATTTCACAAAAATCTTATATTTCACAAAAATCTTATATTTCTTATCACAGAAATAAACAGGGAGTGAATGTATTCAAATTCAGTCTTTCACCCAGACTGAAGGTGCTGCTATACTTCATAAAGATGATTTTTGATGGAGGACGGAATGGAAAGTGACTGTAAAAGAAACTTTTATTATGGTTACACAGTAACTCTGTTACTTTTCAAACACAATCAGATGAGAAGCAAAAATGTTGTCTTTCTCCTCCTAACTGCCTGCTCTGCAACGTCTACTTAGAGCTCAAGAGGCTTCTTAGTACATCGTTGCAAATAATAAAGATTCTGGCTGAGGTTTTCAGGGTAGTGTGGTGGTTTTTCCTGCTCAAACCCCACTGATTTTAGCAGAAAACAATGTCCTTAGAAGAGAACTCTTCCTTTCCCTATTTTTCCTCATTTAACTGTTTATTTCATACTGCATCCGACAAAAGAGACTCCAGTTGTGTAAGAGAACCAATGACTTTGTGGCACCACATGAAGTACAAACCTAATCCTAGCATACGTTTAGCACTATGCTTTTAACAACCAGCAGCAATGAACCAAACAATCTCTTCCTTTAGCACCTTCTCTACTGTAATTCAGTGAAATCTGGTCACAGTTTAATTTACAAAGACCAAATTGAAAGACATGCTAAATATTTAACCCACTATATTTGAGAACTTTAAAGTTAATATATTTGCATGCATCCTGCTTAAGGAATTTTGACCACCTCACAATCAGAAGTATTTTGATGCTACTAAGCATGTGATCCAGCATGAAGACAAGGAACTAGTGAATTGATAAATATAACTTTTTCCATGTAATCTTTGTGAGAACTGCATTTAAGCTATCAGTTGAATCACATTCTACAAACATTCCCCTAGTTCTTAAGTAATTTGGGGGCTCAGTTAGCGGAATAAACCTACAGACACACAATTAAGTTTGAATAATGGCACCTTCTTACATCAACATAGCTCATTATTTAATACTATCAGAACATCTGCTTTAATTACACATGAGTAGCTGACAATAAATGTCATAGATATTTTTCTTTTTCTTTCTTTTTCTTTCTTTTTCTTTCTTTTTCTTTCTTTCTTTCTTTCTATTATCTCTGCTAAAGGCCCCTTCTTTTTCAAGTATGTATGCATGCAGGCTCAACAAACAGTTTCTCTGGCTGTGCCTACAACCTGATTTAGTGAAATTTAGGCTTTGTATCAACTGGGAAATAAATGAGAGTAAACCCAGTTGTGAAATCCTGCATGTGAACATTGGAATTATCTGAACGGTTCACAAACTTCCTTATACATGGCTGACAACCTTACTTCAACAGGATAGAGAAAATACAGGCTTGCCAAGGCAAAGGTTTTGTTGCTGTTTATTCAGCGCCATTAACACAGAGGCAGTGCCCTACACTGCTGGATATATATGCCCTACACATACCTTCAGTTGGAAGACCTCTCAGGTTCCACTAACATACTCTAGAGTGCGCTTGAGCCAACTTTAATGACTTTAAAGCTCCCTGGACCAAGACAGGAATCTTATTTATGTCTACAGCCCGAGGAAGAAAGTTCAACCACCTCCAGAGGGAAGTCAGATCACTGTAGTGCGATGGACTACAAGACGGTGGAATGACTGTGGCAATGTGGAGAGTAACTGAAGCAGTTCATGTCTCCTTAACAACTACAGAAGGAGCTACAGGACCACGTTAGGTTAGACCTCTATGTTTTACACCACTCAGAGTTGGTGAATGAATCTTGTCCTGAGAATACAGCCTGTGCATGTGTAGCAGAGACAAGTGTTCTTCATAACAGTGCTCTTCCTCCTCCGCTGTCCAGAGCTAGACACAGGAAAGGGAAGTACCCACTTGTCATATTGTAACTGATCACATCAGCTTAGTTATTTTGGTCTACTAATAAAGAATATCCAGAAGTTATTCAGCCTGGAGAAGAGGAGGCTATGGGGACCCTTGACTGCGGCCTTTTAGTAATTTAAAGGGGCCATAAAGAAAGGTTTTTAGCACTTTTTAGTATGGCCTGTTGCAATAGGATAATGATTTTAAACTGAAAGCGGGTCAATTTAGAATAGATACAAGAAGATGATTTTTACAATGAGTGCAATGAAACAATGTCACAGGTTGCCCAGAGAGGTGACAGATGCCCCATCCCTAGAAACATTCAAGATGAGGTAGGACAGGGCTATGAGAAATCTGATCTAGTCGAAGACGTCCCTTCTCATTGCAGGGGGGTTGGATTGTATCACCTTTAAAGGTCCCTTCCAACCCAAACCACTCTATGATGGTAGAAGCAAGGGACACCTTTAATGGATGTTTTCGTGGACCTCATTCCATTGAACAGGATCAAACAGAGGGTTTCATACTTCTTTATTCCCCAAGAACAGTGAAGGTGGGTGAGAACACTTCAAAATTAGAAGTCTCAATTCCGTATTTGCCCTGTAAGGTAATAATAATCTCTTTTTAGAGTCCAGTAGCGTTCGCATAATAGCACAAGCTTTGAGATTTACTGTACTGTCCTTTGCTTTGTTCCTCAATAGGAAACTGGAAATATTTTGAAAAACAGGAAAAAGCATTGAACTTGGTCCTCAACTGTAAAAGACAGGTAAAAATTTGTGACAGGGGCCAGTGCTATGTTTATGTTCCTGTAGTCCATTTCAAAACCTTACTACATCTTAAGGACTCTAGAGAAGGATCCTAAATTAAATCTCCAGTTTTTATACCCTAAAAACTAACACAGATAAATTTCACCCTACAAACAGACTATGACATTGCTGAGTGAATTTTGCTATTTTTTTGGTACAAATTATTGCTCTTCATGCTCCGTTCTGGCTGACGTATCCAAGCATCTGTCGTGTTAAAGGGCATGCAGGTAAACAGGAGGTGATCAAAATTTTTCTTGAAAACTTAGGTATCTACAAGGAGCATGTTGATGGCAGTGTAGCTGACAATGCTGCTTAATTTATGCTCAAACATTTTCATACAGTGGAATATAAATGAGACCCTGCCAGACAAATATTTGTAAAAAAATATTCATATTGCTTCATTGTCAGCCAAAAGAGAGATTACTAAGTCGTTGAAATCAGGCAAAACTCCCACTCATAACTCTTGGCTGGAAAATATGTATAGATTTGCTCCACTGAAAAAGGCTTGCTGTCAAATCAGCAGATGAACACAAGATTTCAATGAGATATGGCACACACCTTTCTGTAGCTTTGTCTAGTGATATATTGACAGTATTATCAATGAGCCTATTGCTATTCCCTGCCTTGCAATTAATCTCTGAACTTGTTACATTTCTGATTAAACTGTAATTTTTCCTTCAAAAGTTAGGCTCTGGCTCTGGAGTCCCACTCCAATGAGTAGATCACAGCAAAATGAATAAAACCAACAAATCAGCCCCCAGCTGTCCTCAGATTGCAAGACTAATCTCCAGTGATTTACAGAAAACTTTCTAGCAGACTCTGCCACTAAACAATCTAAGGTGAGCAGTGGCATCCTCTGGACTAATCAGGGGTGCAGAAAAATATATTTACTTATGACAGAGCATGCACCTGTGTCTCTTGCTTTCTCTGACAAGGACTCCCTCCCCAGACAGCTGCTCCGATTAGCAGCCAGTAACAAATGTACGACTCTTACTTTCCCCTCTGTTTTTAACTTTGCTACCCACTTACACATCGTGCCTATTAGTAGCTTGTTATTTTAAAAGTTATCACATAAGAAAGAATGAAGTGTGTCATGTGTTATGTGTTCGGTGCTTTTAAGAAAAAAAAAGAACTCTGTTTGCTTTGGCAACTGCAGCTCCAGTAATTTGTCTGAACAGGAGATGGAAATCTAACAGCATATGGCTGCAGATATAAATACAGATTTAGAATTATATGCAGACACACTATACATTAAAATGAAAAGCATTTCATGGGCAGTTGGTCACAGTGATAATTCCAAAATGCAGGATTTAGTTACCATCCTCAAGTATTTATCCCTTGCTATTCATAGTATTTTATACTCCCAAATCCTTATTGTAATTTAAATTTAGCTAGAAGATGGCAGATGACCAGATTTACCCCAAACCACTCAAGGCATGCCATTTTCCTTAGATGCATCTTATTATACTGTGCACAGAGCAGAATGAGACAAAACTGTATGGTGTGCTTCAAATATGCTTATGATTTATGTATACCATTAGCTTTACAACAAAGAGAGAAGAAAGTGATGAGTCTCCATTAACTCCTGAGGAGAATTATGGCTTGAGGAATGTTATTTAAAGTTCTTCATAATCTGAATCCTTGCTTACAAAAAAGCAGATTCTTATACACAGTGAAACAACGAAGAGGAATGGAGGTGCTTCAGTCTTGAGCACTTCTGGAGTCAGAAGGTTTTGATGAAGGATAATAAAAGAAAGATTCCCAAATGTGCTAAATGTATTTCAAATTTAGCTTGTCTAACTTTGATTTCAAAGGTTTATGAATTGGAAAATAGGAAACTTTTCAGGGAAGTAGCACAGCAAAATTAATTTTGATATAAATCAATGTGATTTTCCCTCACTTCTTCAAGTTTCTCTATTGCTGAGCTGTCAAGTAGTTCTGTTACATTACCTCACTAGTATGTGGATAAAGCCTACACAAGGACAAATGTGGCTTAACAAAACAAGAACAATAACAAGAAAGCAGTTCATTGGTGAAATCTTCCTTCCTTAAGTATTTGGATATCAAAATAAGGCCATCACCTGTGTGCACTCTGCTTGAGAGGTGTAAGCAGCAGTGTTACATGGTGAGGACTACAGAAAAAAACCTCAACGAACAACAAATTCAGACCTGCTTGGAATAAGCAGCTGAGGAAAAAAAAATTGGAAGTGGTTTCTCCATTCATGTTTATCAGATTATTATCAGGGCTGTTACTGGGATCATTGCTGCTGTTTACTTGCTGCTGTGTTGAGGTAGTTTGGCACATGAATGCAGTAATGAAGAATGGCTCTACAAGTGTGAAAATTAAGCATAATCTGAAGACCTATCAAGACACACATTATTTCAAGTATACCAATGGGGAAAAGGCGACCCCAAAACTTAAATTTTCACTGCACACAATTTAATCATCATAAGCAATTTTACAAAGCTTTTAAGGGTTTTGTTGGCCAAACAGCAAAAGTATCTACACAAGCCATCAGTAACTGATACTTTGGAAGGTATTTTTTGACTGATAAAATTTTATTTTGAACGAAGAACTAACTCTAAATTCAATAGGAATTATAAGGAGTTAAAAGAGTACATCAATTCCAATTATTGAGACCAAACAGCAACAAAATAGAAAGGAAATTATATACCAAGATAAAAATCTTTTCCTATTACATGAGTCTTTTGTTAAAACACCTAAACTGATCCTAATATTGAATAGAAGTTTATCATTTATCGGAGACGGATTTTTGTTTCCTTATATTATTTTGTAAATACAGGAAGTTAGTCACTAGTGCAATAACTGGAAATAGTTTTCAAACCTATATTGTATGTCAAAATATTCTGTCATTATTTTTAATCAGGTGATTTTAAGAGAAAGAAGAAAAACTTGAGTTGCAATTCTAGTTTTATCCCTGCTGAAGCATGAGGTGACTTTTTATAAGCAAATCCAACCTTGAAAACAATTTTATTCATTAACCCGCTGTTGACAAAAGAAACAGTGTTCTAGTAGGGAGGCAAGTCTTGACTTTTCTTTACAAAAGGGAAAGATTAAGCAATCCATAATGCCATTGTCAAACTGTAAAATGAGTCCAACACGACTCAGTAGAAACAAGTTGCAAAAAATATTTTTCAGACACTAAGCATTAATAGAAAAGGGCTCAAACTCGTTCTAGATGAATTTCTATCACTGTAGTAAAGATAATATCTCTCTTCATATAAAGGCAAAACTGGCACACCATGAATTCCCTGTATAGCTTTCTGTTGACCATCATTAAAGTCTAAGTATCAACACATCCAGAAAATCATGGAAGACCTGTAAATAGCACTTGGTTAAGTCCAGTGTTTTGATTTAAATAAGGAAGTAAAATGTATCGTCAAATTGTCCAAATTTTTGGTTATTTGTAATACTTTTCTTGCATTTCCAGTATATACTTTACTTTCTATTATTTCATACAGGGAAGGACAATATCTAAATATTTACAACAGCCCTTATTTGCGCAAAACAGGGAAAAAGTTTACAAATGTCATAACTGGCAGTAGATACAGAGTATCTTTTACGTACTATACATGCATTATTTAGTTTGGTTAGACTGTGACATTCATCACAGTATCCAGGTGCCTTACAGCTGTTCACAAAAACACTTGTTAACAACTGAAATAGTTTAGAAAAGCTGTTTCAGAGTGGGGGTCATTCCTTAGTATGTCAGAGACATCTCTTGAAAATTAACCTCCATGGCCAAAACACATGAATTATTTAGTTTTAATTTTTTTATGCCCTGTTATCTATTCATTCTTACATTCATTTAATTCATGTGTTTTGGATGCTACTATACTGCAGAAACTAGAAAATTCCGACAAAAAGTCCTTTTCCAAGAAGTGCACATACTTTAGCTGTACTGGAGTTCTACCTTTTGGACCAGTAGGGAAGCTGCAGTGAAAGACAACATGTGGCAATGCTGGAGACCACCAGGAATGAAGCCAGCCATTGCTTTTAAATTATAGCCAATACCTTGATTTTCATCCAGTGTGCACAGGGAGCCAGTGAGCCAAAAAGCTGTGTGTTCATACTGGCCTAGCCCACCAAAGTGCCTGTCTCCCTCTGCCAGCATCCCACACTTAGCTCCTTTTCTTTCCTGGCTCAACTAAAAAAGAGTGTCTTATTTTTCAGCTACTCCCATGAGAGATTTTCCTTTTGTTACATCTTTTCTACCTCCTAGTCCTGACCACCTAGGAATTGGAGTCATGCCATAATCTAGCCCTGCTCCTTTTCAAAGTAGCTTTAACTGTAAAGTTATTTCTAAAGGCAGAATTTAAGCAATGTTGAAGTGTGTCATCTCCTTCTTCAGTTTTCTCCACCTGGCCCAAAATAGCTGACCCTTGACAGAACCACAGCACCACAGTGCTTCTGACATAAGAATGAACTCAGCTGCAGTTTTTTGGCTTTCACTTATGATTGCTCCCACCTGTCTCTATTATTTATGCAATTCTGTTTTGGAGACAAGGTCAGCATGAGGAAAACTTTACCAACATAACTGTCCTGGCAAACCATCCTTGTGTGGGTGCAGCTTCTACTGGCCAGGCAGAAAAGAAAAGAAAGTAATTTTGCTGGTAAGGAAAATACTGGTTCCAAAGTGAAATAAGTTATACTGGCAAAAACACTTTCCATCTCAGAGTAACCATATCTACACCAAGCTTTTGACAATATAAACAAATGATTAAATAAAAATAACCTTAGTTGATACTGCTGTGCTGGAAAACATACCTACTGTAGACCTGGCCAAATTTTATGACAGAAAAATCAGTTTTATGAGTAAGCAAATCAAACCCATCTTCTGTAATAAGAAAAAGAATGGGGAGGGAAGAGACCAACAATGAATTTGTAAATATGAAGCATTCATTATTTCTGACAGTAATTGTTTCCTGTGAAAATTTATAAATAGGGTAAAGTAATGAATCTAATTAACTTGGCCTTTTATTGGGCAATCAGGGCTGTTAAAGGAGCAGAACAGTAAAAAATATTTCAGACTTAGCATGGGACACTGGCTAAAAGCAGGACTTTCCAAGGAGGGTCCTTTTATTGTAGAGGTGCATGTTGACTCATCCAAATAATAAAAAAAAAATTAGGTTGAGGTAGACTGAAAAGTAACATCTTATCCTCCTTCTTTCTTAGGGTTAAAACCTATCATTAAGAGAGAACAAAAAAGAGAAGCATTGATAGCTGTTGCACTTACAGGTTTGTTTTTTTGTTTCTCTCCAGAGACCTCCATAGAGGAACTGTTTTCATTTTTCTTGCTGACTCAAAGCTTTCTGACTTTGCAGAAAATGCTTAAGCTTTTCTTAATTGTTACTGTTGGATAAAGAAATATCTGTGTTGTTGCTGTCATTATAACTGCTATCGGCGCTGTTGTGCAACGTGTTTTCAAAGGCGGTCTGGCAGAATGAGTGCTCTCATTTCTGACTTGCTGCTGCCCAGGGCAGTGGGTGACCGTGACAACATCTTTTATTGTTTCCAGCTTCCAAAAGGTAAGTCTCATACTTGCCAAGTGTGAGAAAAATCTCGTTTTGTCTTTGTTTTATTGAACAACTGTCATGGTGTCGGTGGGAGTTGTTCATCAACAGTATTTCACAGCCCTAATTGCACAACCACTCTGTCCCCTTGCAAAGAGAGGACATGTGTGACTTGCAGGCACATAGACTGTCTGAAAGCATGCAGACAGTGGCTAAACCAACCTTTTTGCATTATTAGGCATAGCTTTGCCTTTGGATGAAGTGGTTTGTACTGAGCATAGGCCACAGAGAAAAGCCTCCTGTTAAAACCTAAAGCTTTAGTGGTGTGGATAGGTCTTTGCTGCCAGAGGGCAAGTGGAGAGGAGACCATGCAGAGGAAGGTTTGCTGTCCTGCTGGGCTGAAAACAAGACACTATAAGGGAATATTAGACTTGAGTTTCAGGCTTGCTTCAGGTGGCTCAAGTCAGTTCTGGAGCTCTCTGGGTAGCAGTGGAGCATATAGACGTCATTTGCTAAAATCAGTGGAAATAATAGTCTCAAACAACCTTAACCATATACAATCAGAAGACAGACCAAGGCTTCTACTTTTCTACCAAAAATCTCTCAAAGACTGGTAGGTCAATAGTTGAATTTTTGTGCTCTTGTGCCTTTTCTAGTATACATTTTTAATGCTTGTAGATTATTGGCATAAAATTGTTTCTATTAGATCTCATGGCTCAATATACATAAATTCCTTAAATATATACACTATACTACTTACATTGATCTAAAAACTGATTAAAAAAATGTCTGCAAAGCCAGGTTTTGCGATGGATATTTCAGTTTTTTGTTTTTTTGCAATTTCAGTGAAAATAAAATAAACTTTTCAAACACTGCATAAAAACACCTAAACTATTTTCTTCCTGAAGGGAAAAAAGTCGATTTACTAGACCTGAGCTCTATGCTTTTTCTGTGCCAATGACTCACTGGGCACATCTCTGTGATTTGTAGCAGCATCGTTAATGTCTGTACAAGGTCTTCCAGTTTTACGGCAGAAAGGCTATGCCATTACACAGGAGTAGTTCCAATCAGGTCAATGAATCTCCTCAAGGGAGCCAAGTTTCATCTGTGTCTGGATGTTGGTACCAACATGGATTTAGGATATAGGATTTAAAGAACTTAAGGTGCAGAGTACTGACTGCATTGACTGCACTGCAGGGAGAAAGAACTTGCCAATAGCTTCTTATGAAACCTTGTTTCACTCTTCTATCATAAAGCTTTCTTTTCACATTTCAGGCCATTTGCTGCTGCATCACTGCCATTACTTGCACACATTCCTAATTGCACTCAGGTCTCAGATTAATTTTGTGACACAGGATTTTATGACAGTGAATGTAAGACTATCAGGAAGAAGACTGCTAGTCAATCATGAACCCACAGAAATTAGACAAGGAAAGACACGTTACTAAGTAATTTACTCCATCCAAATGCCAAATGATTGTTTTCTAGAAGATTTACTTGAGCCTTTTCTCAAGTTACATTTCAAATAGCATGAGATACCCAACACAGCTGTTTCATATATTCATGGACCCAACTACTTTTTAGTATAGTAGTTACAGTAATACTCCTTTCTTTTTCTTTAAAATACTGGACAGGACAGTAATTCAGGAAACATATCTACAAGTACATGTACATATACATACACATATGTACACAGAGGTGGATACAAAATAACACCACTGAAGACAAGTGAGTTTAGACATAAAATTTCAAGGTTTGGACCACTATGTAGAGAAGATATAAATATTAAACATTCACGGAAAAAAATCACTAATTCCCTCAGAGCTAAAACTTGCTGTTTCAACACGAAGAATGGCCTGGAGATATCTGTCCTTTGCAAAATTCTGGTGCGTTTGGTTGTCTCCCTTTATTCTCTGTCTGTCACCAGCAGCTGACAACTTGTCTTCCCACTTTGCAGATCCACACCTGGCAAAGCAGTGTCACCTGTCAATCACTGCTTCAAAACATGTAACGTCATATAGCAGAAGACTTTAAAGCAGCATGTACAAAGAATTTCCTACATTTAAGATGCATGATGGATTTTTCTGGGTGAAAGAGAAGAAACAACAAAAGGAGAAAGGAAAGTAGGAAAGCATCAAAAAAAGGGGTCATCAAAAAGCAGAGGGATACTGGAGAATAAAAGGTTAAATCTTCAACCCATTTTCTTCTTCTCTTTATGTAGGAGCCAAGGGAATGGCTGATAATTTACTGCAACAGCAGCTGATTCTCAAAATAAGTGTTGGGAAGGGCAATCAGACATTCCCCTCTTGAAAAATACTTTCAGACATCATTAGGGAGACACAGTCGTTCATGATGTTCACAAGGAAATCAAGGTGGCAGCTAATGAGTCCCCAGCCCTTCTCTTAAAATATCAAACCTGCCTGTTCTCTTCTGCAATTCCCACCATGTCTGCTTTCAAAAACAGTCAAACAGCTTCCTTTGAGTTTGAGCTTTTGCCATCTGCTGACTTGCAGGCTCTCTCTTTCATTACCTCTCCTGCACAGAGGCCTCATGCTCCTGCCAACAGCAATTCCCATGTCACTCTCTCCCAGGATGAGACTCCTTCCTACCTCTTTCTTAAAATATTTTTTCCCTCCAGATTTTCTGAGTAATAGTCCAACCACTACTCCTGTGAGAGGAAAAGTGGTGGTCTGCAAAACACATCCAAACTCTGTTGTAGGGTTAATGTCTTTTAGGAGGGCTGTTGCTGAAGGATTTAGCCCCTCCATAGATAATTGTTTCTGCTTTGACTATTTGTGAGGAAGAGGAAAAACTACTTTTGAATGGACTCAATGCTGTAAGGAAATTGTGTCTGCTTTGGTTCACAAACTGTGAGTTTCCTGTCTGCTTAGAGGGGGACTTACTAGTCTATCGAGTGGTACCAAAGACAGGTTGTGGGAGGATTTCAAGGGGTGCACAGCAGAGTCAGTACACAGAGGTCAGTGAGAATGCACAGCATCCTGCAGTGCCTCTTCTGAGAGAAAGCAGCATCCCACTACACCTGAGCTTGGATGCCGTACCCCATACACAGGCAGGATGCCATGAGGAGGTGATGTTGGCATCCTGACTCCTCCTGATTCTAAGATTGCCAGGAGCTGGGACTCTCACTACCTCCCACAGTGGCAGCTTTTCCTGACTTACACTGTGGTTATGACAATAACATTTTCCTTTAACTAAGAACGAAAAATGCATTCTGGCTAACTACGGTAGAGAAATTGCTGATCTCGGGGTTTAGTTCAATGTCACATATTTTGTCCACCTTCTACACTGAGGACAGCTCTAGTTACACTCTCGACTTCTGATTTCTTTCTTCTTCTTTTTTTTTTTAAATGTTTCCAGTAATTTAGATTCTGATTTCTGTTTACCCATAGCCACACCACCAGCCCACTTCTAGAAACAACCAATGCCTTGGGGAAAGGCGAATGCATGGAGAATGAAACATTAACATCTTTCTTTGTAAAACTCTAAAAGTGAGCAAAATATACACAGGATTAAATATCCTATAGAGACAGTTAAGCAAAAAAAAAAAGCTGAATGAGACAATGAGAAAATAACAGAATCAGTACATTTTTATCAAAATAAATATTTCACATTGGAAGGGCAGAAGCTGTCAGACTGTAAGGTATGAAACCTGCCTGAGGCCTTTGATACAAGATACAGACTTTTTCCAGAACACATAAACCGACTAAGAATAGAAATTGATGTAAGCACTTTTCATCTCCCCTTTTTGACAATGATGTAATTATTTTTGCAGCTAATAAGATATTCAGGGTTGTACCTCCATTTTTCTTAGCTTGATTCAGCTAATAGATAAGATAATCCCCCCAGCATTTCAACCCCTAGCTGTGAGTCACTGTCTCTGATGAAGATGTGTCACTCTATGTCATCCTGAGCACAAGAAACTTACAGGGTTTTTTTGAAACTTTTTCACTGGGAATTAGGATTTCCTTGTGTGCTTATACAATTTGTATGTGTTAAGCACCAAACCAAAGAGTTGTTGACCTCCCTGTTCTCTCACTGAACTCTTCAAAGACACAATATCATGATAGATAAAGGGGAAGACACTGGATTAGTGGAGCTAAGGAGGAATCAAAGACAAAACAGTCTCTCAGATACACACATATACATGTGCACTTTGCCTCCCTTATTCTCATGCAAGTCTCAAAAATTTCTGTACCAGGAGGGCAGAAGATATGCCTCAAATTCTAACTCTTTCCATGACAATAGATCCATTTCCTTTGGATAAAAACATATTGATTAAAAATCTATAAATTAATTTTCATATATTTATTTTGCAACAGGTTTTTTTTTTATTATTTTTTATCATGCTTTTCCACATACCAGAATTATATTCCCTGAACAGTTTAAAAGACAACCAGTTTTAAAATAGATTCCCAGACAGCAGCAAGGTTCAAGGATCAGATGGACCATGAGTACCCCTGTAATATTTCCTCTGCTTTCTTCTGGCTGAGAAACGAGTGATGAAGGGTTAATTAATGTAATACTGATGTGCAATTAGACAGGGTGGAGGAAGAAATTGTCATCTGCTCTTCCCAAACTGTGTTTATGTTAGTTACTGAGAGCTTATACCGTGTTATCTCCAAAATGGAAACTAGAGGTTTAAACATACATTCATAATAGGGACTTCAGAAAACAGGAAGAGATTATCTGAAATAGAGTTAGAAAAATCAGATGTTTTGAGAATAGGTAATAGTATGCAAGAAGGAAAACCTGGGAAACTACCACCAGTCAGGCTCACCTTCATCCCTAGAACTGTGATGGAACAAATAATTCTGGAGGTCATCACCATGACTTTTTTCAGTGGTGCCCAGAAACAAGGTGGGGAGTAAGGGCCATAAACTAAACCACAAAAAGTTATACCTCAACATGAGGAAGAACCTCTTTACATTGAGGATGGCAGAGCACTGGAACAGGCCGGCCAGGGAAGTCGTGGAATGTCCCTCTCCAGAGACATTCAAAACCCACCTGGATGTGTTCCTGTGTCACCTGCTCTAGGCGAGCCTGCTTTGACAGGGGGGTTGGACTAGATGATCTCCAGAGGTCCCTTCCCACCATAGTAATTATGTGATTAAAAAAAAGAACTCACACTTCAGTTACCAATACTGGTTTGGAAGCACATATAACTAGTACAAGGCAGTATGTCACACTGCTGATTTTTCCTGCTGCCTTTCTCTACTAAAGACAAGTGGAAAGCACGAGCATCACTGATGCATTGCAAAACATGTGGATTTTCACAAGCTTTACTATGTCCTGGTTGGTGCTAGAAGCAAATTTCAATACCTGACAAGTAAATCTGAATGGCTGAAAATTGACCAGGGCATCAACATGGTTCTGAATAGTCTTTGAAAGGATTACTCTGTTATTTTGCTTTTGTAACTATAGTGGGCTCTTCAGCATGCAGAAGGATGCACAGCACATGCAACCTATTTGATAACATGTGAAGAGCTGCATGCATGAAGAGATAGAGCCACAGGGGCCCAGTGTATGAGTATGGTGATGTTGGTCACACTACCTTTTGGAAAAACAGGTTTCCTCAGTCTGGAGTAATCCTAAATGTGGAAGGGACCTAGAACATACATACAGTGTGGATAGTCATGCTTTCTGAGTACTGCAAAGGCGAGTGGGGAGACAGCAGGGCAGTGTAATCATGAACTCCAGAAGTCAGGCACAAATTCATTCCCAGCTTCTAGAAAGAAAAGACCTTCCAGACCTTTAAGGGTTGCTGCAAATCCTGCATGGACCTCTGGTTCTGGCTATACCTGTGGAACAGGCTCCTGCTTTGGGCCATCCGGGTGTCTTGAAGGGTGCTCTATTTGAAATGTAGCATCTCCAGGCATCTCCCAGGTTATATACACCTCACCTTCCTCCGTTGTCCCTGCACATTCTGTGCTCTGAAGGGCTTTCTTCTTGCAAACACTGATGGTTAGGGAGACTATCCTGACTAAGGTAGCAGCTGGACTTTTGAATTAATCAGATTCCTTAAAAACAAGTGTCTGACCTTGCCTTACAGCAATGTCAGTTGAAAGGGCCTCTAGTGGCATCAGTGAAATTACCATAAAATTAAAAATGATACAAAAATAGCAAATGGGAAAGTGCAGTCCTTGTTTTTCACAATACAAGGAGCATTTGGTGAAACGACCAGGCAGCTGGTTGAAAGCAAAAACTTTTTCACTTAAAACGTAGTGAAGTTATGGAGTTCACTGTGCTGGGACATTGGGGGCCCCCACTATACACAGATTTAAGAAAGGATTTAGTCACCTAGGAGAGGTTGGTTTGTGACTATTAAACTCTGTCATTGACTATGCTCTCTGTCTCCATTAAATTAGGCTTCAATTCACAGGCTACAGCAGGAGAAGTATACATTATCTGCCTTATTGTTGTTCTAGGCCCCTTCTTATTCTAGGTCCCTGCTTTTGCCCACTGTTCTCCAGGATTGAGCTAAAAGGACTAAGAGAACTTTCACACTCATCCAAGATGGCAGGTTTTATGTTCTTATTCTGGATTTACAACTCTGTCACTGAGGTTGGAACCTGGCCCACTATATGTGGTCATTTTTCACTCTGTTCATTTAGCTCTTGTACTACACTTAAGGCTGTGGGGGCAGGAAAAGACAAACAGCTCAGAGAACTCTGTCTGCCTGTCTGTCTGTTGAACTCATTTACACTAATTGCTTCAATGTACTGACTGATTTCTTTTTAATTTGTAAAATATGTCTATCCCTGGCTCCCAATGCTTGCACAACAGTGGGCGGGGAGGAAATGAACCTTACTGAAATTTGTGCCATGCTGAGATAGGTACACCACAAAAACCTCTGTGGACAAAAGAAACAACCCCACAGAGGCTTTAAAAAAAATTGCCCTTTCTTTGCAGCATGAAAGAAAATTAAACTAAGTTCTGTTAGTGTTAAGGAAAAGGCAAGTTATATCTTTGCAGTTCAGAATTAGGATGTCTTGTTTCTGCTCTAAAGCATTACAAGTATATTCTAGAATTACATGCATTAATGTGTACATAAATAAATGAAAGGAGAAAGCAGGAAACAAAGAGGAACTATTAGGTGGGGCAAGCAGCTGTTGAGAGGGAATGGTAGCTCTTAGACACAAATGTGAAGTTTCAGAAAGGCATCTCTGGGACAGCTGAGGCTCAAGCTATAATCAGACAGAATGGAGAGCCACAAAAAATGAGCCAAACGAAAAGCTGACAGTCTAAGGAGCAAATATATAATCAGCAAGGCAATCCAATGGACAGGTGTCCTCTTAATGTAACATAACCCCATTGCTCAAGGCAGCAAGACTATCTATGTGCACATTAGAAATGCTCTGCATCTCTTCTTAGCATACAACCCACTCAATTTCCTTTTTTATTATATCATTGCTTTTGTTGAGGCTTAGATCTCAAATTTTAAAATATTCCGGAAATATGAACTGCTCACAGACACTAGGACTCCACTAGGTCCCTTACCAGTTTTAACTGCTTTCAATTCATTTCCTAAAGCTTTGTGGAAAAGAAAGATATACCCAGCAAAGAAAGGCTTCCTCTTTCCCACTTATGTAAATGATTGAAAGTGCAATATCTAATAAAGAGCAACAAGAAAAAGATTCCTTAAAATTTATGCCTATGATTTATCCTTCATTCAGTAAGGACCAATGGAAAAAACAGAGTGGGAACCAAGAGACCCAGTTCTGTTAGCAGTTCTCTTTGTTCTTTGGCATATAATTCATACAATCTTACTTTATGAGTCTGTAGCTTCCCCAAAATATAATGGTGATAATAACATTTGTCATTCTCTGTAAAAACAGTAGGTTTCTCAAATATAAAATTTCTCTATATAAGCCAAATATAAATTCAATGCAGCATCTGAGCTATTCTATCTATTACTGTGATTCCTAATGCTAATACTTACTTGAATATAACTTAATTCTTGGTAAGTCTTTCTGATGTTCTTTTCTCTACTTAAATTAACCTTGGATTATCCCATGTAATTCAAATATGACAAAGTTTTCAAAAGAACATTCCTGTTTTTTCCTCTCTTTCATTTTTCCTCTATAAGCCATTACATTGCTATCATAAGCAATTAAAAATGGCTCCACCCTTGTCCAAACAGGTGAATTGTGCAGGATGGGTGGAATGGAAACTTCAACTCCACTGCTTTCTATGGGAGGTGCCTTATCGGAGTGTTCAAAGACATTTGGACCAGTGAGATTTTATTTTTATATCTGTTACATGTCTTTTTAAAGAAAATCTTTCACACTTATCAGTAACACAGTGGTAGATCAATAGTGCTGCCTCTTAAACCCCTTAATCTAACACAGGCTGGCTGGCATGACTCATAGTTCACAGGAATTGGAGTTATGGAAATGGAGCAGGTGGCATTTTGTGCACAAAGCTCTGCAAACTACCCAGGTGTGCCTACATACAGTTGGCTCTCCATGGGCCACCACAAAAGACACAAGACAAATAGAAAATGGCTGTGGAAAAGAAGCCATGAGTTTGGACTCCCACTTCTGTCTTTAGAGGTTACTGGTTGCATTTTCTTAATAAACAAAGAGAACCTGGAAGACAGAGGGAGTGGATCCAGCCTTGCTCTGAATGCATGAGCTACCAACTTCAAAGACAGCATGGAGATGATCTTCTGCAGACAAAGCCAAAAGGGGGTAGAAACAATCTCAGTTCCCTGTACCCTTGCTCCCCATACCACATCCAGTTGAGGGCCAAGCTTTGTGGAGAGCTGATAGTATGCAGTAGATAAACAAATGAAAATTTCACACCATCCACCTTATCGAAAAGTTCAGATGCCATTATAAGAGCCAACAACAGGAACATAAAGCCACACAGTAAAAATTAGAGATTGAGCATACATTTTTACCTGAGAGGGGTACAATTATTTTTTCAGGGAACTATCAAGGGAACCAATGGAGCCTTCACCTCAAGACTTTCTCATATCATGACTGACTACCTTGCTGAAATACAATAAGCAATGTGCCATGCTCAGCACATAAGGAACTGGAAATAGCTTGATGGCAGTTTAACACAGGGAGCCCAATGAACTGAACAATTTCTTAGGCTAAAAATTTGAGTAGTGAATACTCAACAGAGCTTGACTCAGCCACAAACAGTTTAGAAGAGAAAATAGATTACCTAAGAGTGTTCTTAACAAGTAACTAAAACCAGAACATAGATGAAGCACATAATTAAGACCAGCATATAAAAAAAGGCAGATTTTGGTAAATGTGACCAGGCAGAGTATTCTTAAAATATTTTTTAATATTCTTTCCAGTGGAAGAAATTGGAGGATAGATTTCACAAGTTTCTATCTCCTTAGTTCCTTACATGTCTCAAAGTAGTATAACAGCAACCTGACATCCAATGAGGCATTTGTTAGAGAAATCTATGACATTTGTGCCAGACCAACTTTAAAATATATATGATGACTGTGACTGCATCTGACTTGCTATCTTTAGCAACAGTGTTGCCTCAAGATTAAAACTTTTCTATGGACTAAGTGTTTGGACAGTTATCCAAGATATCATCACTTAGATTCTATGCAAAGATGATTTTCATTTTTAAGAACTTGAGATATGAATACATTTAATTTCACTCCATATTGCTGAAAAAAAAGATGGACAAGAGAAAGCAATATTAAGTAATCTGAGATGCAGTTTCTCAAATATGGGATAACTGTGATAGATCTGATGTTACAAGAATATCCTCCCATATATTAATACAACATTAATATAAACTCAACCAGTTGCATTTGTGGTTTTAAAGTTTTTTGAGAACATAGAAATTGCAGTCCCATGTTAGCTAATGCAATAATGTCATTTAAAAATAATCAAATGAAAGGCTTAAAAACTCTATCAAATTAGAGAATAATATATTTGCAGCTGAGAGTTCATTGTGCAGACCCTCAAAAACAAAAGCTGGAGTTGTGATCTTGAATGAGGTATTTTAATGAAATTTGTGATCATATCTGGTAAGACCTGAGCCATGTAAAATAGCCTGAAGATCCAGACAAGGATCCAGTCTCCTATTTTCTAGTACTTTAGGATTTTTTTATTCCTGAAGTGACACCTTTCTTAGTCTGAAAAATTCAGAAGTATTTAATCAAATCACCTGTACTTGGTCAGAAACAGGGGGAGATATGCACTAATCTCTCATGCAAGAGTGCCACTTTCATCCAGACTTGGTAAGGAGTGAGCTAACCCTGTCAGTTGTTGGAAGAGAATATGTGATGATGAGACTTGCTCTGACTGGATGGACCTGGGAACTCCTTGCAGCTTCCTTACTCCCCAGTGGATTGACATCTGACTTAGGCAGATCACCTTGAGGGGTTGCTACAGTCAATGGAGAGAAGGAGTTACCTAAGTTGTGTATGCCTTCAGCAAGCCTATCTCACTCCAGGCTTTTACCTGAGAAAGACTAGTTAGTCAGCAATCAAATTTAAGTACTGGATTCCTACCATAATAAATGCACTATTGGTCAAAAAGAAATCTGTCATTTCTTTCCTGCCCCCGAAACTAATTTTCTTAGATGTAATTTTTTTTTGCTTGCTGTCATGCAGACATTTCTATCTGATATGAGACTTAGGTTAGCAGAGACTGCTGCTTCTCTGACAA
Organism: Neopelma chrysocephalum; assembly: GCF_003984885.1. Taxonomy (NCBI): domain Eukaryota; kingdom Metazoa; phylum Chordata; class Aves; order Passeriformes; family Pipridae; genus Neopelma; species Neopelma chrysocephalum. Next base: position 5,015,812 of record NW_020897742.1, on the reverse strand, counting down.
AGTCATCAAATCAAAACCACACACAGACTGAATTCAGGGGAAGCAAATGTACTTCTTTAATTGCTTGTTTGTTCCTTCCCAACCAGCTGTACCACCTCGACATAGATTATTAGTTAAGCTATAAATGTCAGCCTTTCATTGTCAGTTGCTGCCTAAATTGGATAATGTGAATTGCAACTTAGCAGTGGGTGCTCCAGGATACACGAGGTCAGATTCACCTACATGGATAGTTACTGATTTTCTCTAGATTTCTTTAACAGTCAGTAGAAAAAAAATAAGTACTTCCAGACCTTCATTTTTCTAAAATAGGTCATATGACTCACTATTTAAAAGCATCTATTTCCCTCTATTGAGCCTAAAGTCAACTACTTCCAGTGTAGACACCTAGACTGTAGATGGTGAAAGTCAGAGGAGATGGATTGCATGAACCACGCTCTATTTAGCCACAGGCAGCAGATTTTTAGAGGTATTTGTCTTCCAAAATTGGGTATGAACCTAATTTCAGCAATACTACCTACCAAGTGCCAAACTGCATGTCTGTGAGCTTAATTCTTTAAAAAGTACTCTCTTTTGTGAGCACAGAGGAGTATGAGTCAGGGTGAGTTGGGAAGCCTGAGTCCAACAGTTACATTTATCCTGGAAGGCAGACATGACTCTGACTGTGAGCTTGAGATGGGAGCTGCCAGTCCTTGCTATTCCTTGCCTTTAGTAGTATTCAAGAGATTGGGCAGGGAATATGCATTTAGAAACCTGTGTTTCTCTGTTCTGCAGTATGTTTGCTCCAGGATACCCTGAGCTGTAAGGTGTACTGTGTACCTGACCCAGAAGAACTCATGTGTCCCTTCTGCTCCTACAAAATTAGCTGTCAGATAGGTCAGAGTCCTTTCCATGTTGCTTGCTATGAGAGGGTGGGAGTTGCCTGCAGTCTGAAGAAAGGCTCAGTGCAAGGCAGCTGACAAAGACTAGGTCAGCAAAAATTCTGACTTCAGATACCTTCTCAGACCAGTGAGATCAGCTAAATTTAGTCATAATTGCTTTGACTAATAGTTTGGGGTTCCAAACAGCAGAGGAAGACAGGTTGTGCTACTAAGTAAGGGATACACAAACCCTCTGCAAGAGACTGCCATCTTACCCTTCCCTTCCCTTCCCTTCCCTTCCCTTCCCTTCCCTTCCCTTCCCT
>NW_020897742.1:4938351-5009632 GCF_003984885.1 Neopelma chrysocephalum | reverse complement strand
CTTCCCTTCCCTTCCCAAACCTTCCCTTCCCAAACCTTCCCTTCCCTTCCCAAACCTTCCCTTCCCAAACCTTCCCTTCCCAAACCTTCCCAAACCTTCCCCTCTCCCCTCTCCCCTCTCCCCTTTCTCCCTTCTCCTTTTTCCTTTCTCCTCTTCCCCTTCCTTTTTCTCCAATCATTATTGAATATCTACTTAGTGCTAATGACAAAGTCAAGAAATATCTGTTTCTGAATATCTCTATCTGGACAACTGTTCTTCTGACAGCTGCTCCATAGGAGGTAAAAAGAGAAAGCTTCTTACTCCTGCTTCCAGACCTCCCAAGAGCATCTGCCCAGGTCTAAAAGTGAAAGATTTCAAATGCTGCTCTAATATAAAACAACGTGATGGTGAGGTTCTATATTCATTCTCTGTTCATTGTGAAATGCAAGCAAAGTTTTTATTTTACCTCATGTTTGGTGTCTTGCTAAATTGCTGTCCAGGGGCAAATTCTTTTTGACATACAGACCTGTAGGGTTGCTAAGCACACACAAAGATAAAGATATACTCTGATTACTCAATACTTGTTTTACAAAGTCTACTGCTGAAAACAGTATTGCGTCACACAGTCTACTTTTGCAATACAGGGTGGATACCTAAAATCCCAAATTAAACAAGTTGCAGCCATAGGTGTGTGTTTTGGAATCATTCAGTTGTAGAGAAATGGAAAACTCCTGAATGTTCAGAATGAAAAATGGAGATGTTAATTAAGGCTGTATAAAGACCAGAAAAATGTTAAATCATTTAAGGATTGAGATAATGACTATTTTAAATACATGAACTTTCCTGAAAATTTTGAATGAGGCAAAGTCTCCCATTTCAGGGCATATTCATACCACTGAAGTCATTAGAGTAATTCAAGAACTTAAATTCAAGTCAAAGGGCATTTTCAGATGTTGCCAATGGATTTCAGACACACCTATGTTGACCACTATGGCATGAACAGAACTTGACCACAAGGGTACTAGAGATGTAAAGAATACTGCTGTTTAACATTTTTTGTGTCTTCGGTGTTTCTTCAGCTCACGTGCTCATATTGTATATGCAGATGTGGCATTCAATTGGAGAAATTACTCCAAGAACCTGACAAGTCTGAGAATATGAGGCTTGGGGAAGTGAACATTCAAATTGCAACAAGGTGACAAAGAATCAATGAAGAGATTTGGTTTGATTCATGAATAAGAAAGACATAAAGATGACAAGTCAGTAGTATAAATTATGTTAGAAGGAAACTAACTTCAATGTAATTGGCTTGAGTGCCTGAACTTTCATTAATCTTGGCAGTCATCCATAGGATGGGTTCTGTTTTCAAAATGTTCCTCAGAACAGCAAATTTAATAAACACTTTGAAATTATTTATGCACATAGGCTGATAGGTAGGCAGGCTTTAGACTTTAAATTTAGGTGAAACAGTACTCTTCTTTCCTGACCAGAAGTGCCATGAATTCAGGTGGATAAGAAATAGGCTGTGAATCAAACCTCACATCCCTAAAAATAAAACAGTTAAAAAGTTTGGGATTATGATTCACAGAATGACTATTACAATCCTGAAAACACATTCTTGTAATGATGACTATGAAAGGAGAGAATAAGAAAACAGTCTTGTCTGTGAATATCAATTGGAAAACTAAAGTCTTTTGTCTGTTAATGATTAATCTGGAATAGGGAAATTATGACTTGCAAAGAAAACCATTGGACTCTCATGCACAGTTACTGATTACTTCTAGTGGATCTGTACATTGGGAATAAGGATCCTCGTTCTTAAACAAGGCAGTGAATATTCTCTCAATCAAGTAATTGGGTTTGCTGGAGTTGTTCTTGTTTTTGATTCCAGCGACTTTTCCTACAACAGAGTTTTAGTACCATATTCTCCAAAATAACTATAAAGTTCACAATTGAAACTTTTCAGGGAATAGCTGTTAAATTACTTTCAGTAGAATCTTGGCTGTAAAAGGCTGCAATCACACAATCATAAAACAAAAAAAAATACTGCTTGGCTTTTTTTACAAGTCTACTTTTCAATTTTTTGTTACCTGCAAAGGGGGGAGGCAAGATCATTTTTTGAAAAAATGGATACACATAGTAACATTTTTGTGTGAAAGGCTGGAGAAAAACATAAAAAAACCCCGATAAAAAGCAGACGACCCCCCCAAAAACAAATGACTGTGAACATAGACTCCAATAAAACATTGTTAAAATGACTCCCACAACAAGAAAGAAAATAGGTGCTTGAATTATCAGGAATGTATCTAGCAAAACATCCCACTCAGAGTTTATGAAATGCTTGGAGAACAAAACATGTATCACTGCAGAGTGATCAGCCACAATCTGCAGGAAAAAGAACAGAACAAAACTCATCATGATTTAGCACTGGGGTAGACTTTAAATCTAGCTACTGGAAATGTGTCATGAAGAAAGTAGAAAATATTGGTGCCACCTATTGGTGAGAACGGATATTTGGAAATTATTCAAGCTAATTTGCATAAATCCAAAGAAAAGCGAACACAAGCTGGAATGTTTTACTTCATGCTTAAGAAGTTTTGAATGCAATATCTAGAGTGAACTCTCTACTTTGGCTTCCATTCTGCAGAGGCTTACGTGTGTTTAACAGTGAATTACAAATTATCTGTGCTTGTAGTTAAGGAGAAGATTGAGAGTTTAGGTTGTATTTTGCTTCAGTTTCCTTGCAGTAAAAGTTAATTGAAACACCCAGCACACTAGGAGTTGAACAGGGAGATGGGTTATTAGACTCAAAATATATGGCTTTGGCAAATCAATTTCACTGGATAATACATTCCCTACAGAAATCCTGGAGGTGGTATGTTTGGCATAGTGCTTTGACACTGTTGCTATTCAGTGATCTGAAAAGAGGATTCTGTTTGACACTGCACACCCCATTTACCCTGTATCCTGGTGAGATATACAGACTCAGAGCAAAAACAATCCTTCTCATTACATGGAAGTGACCTTTATTACGTTATGGCAATGCACCAAGTTCTGCTTTAGTTAATCACAGTAATAGCCCTGTGATTTGCAGGGGACACATTCAAGGCACACACCTTGATGTTTGCTGCTGCAGTCTGTTTCTGCAGATGTTGAAGACAGGAGTGCTTTGGTATACTGAGATCTTGACTGTAGCAGTGGTCAAAGACACATTTTATACAGAGGGAATCAATCATCTGCTGCCACTGCTGAAAGAAGGTTGGTTTGGAGACCCTTGTCACAACTGACTAGTGGTGCTGTGATTCCTCTAGAAAAAACAAACCCATACACAAGGTGTCAGGGCAGCAGATGAAAATTTTTAACATGCGTGTTCAGTCATATCCTAACATTTGCTTCTTTTATAAGCATTATCTGCAGTCCAAAAATTAGTAGACATGAAGATTCTTTGCTAGGTATTAGACAAACTGGAAGGTGAGAACTGTAGGTAGTCATTTACAGATTTAATTTCAGGGTTAATTTACACATATAGCTCATTACAGTAAGATATTAAGAATTCTTTTTGCAGGTCACCTTTGTTGCTGGCAGGTATATATATTATGCATGTGTAAAACCTGCTTGAACACAGCTGAATGAAATACTTAAATGAGACTGGAACAGAAGAAGTACTTGTTTTAAAAGCACTGAGATAAGATTTATCTGTTTCCCATGTCAAATATGCTGTCACTTACTGTGTTGTCACTCATCTTTGCACCAGCAAACACTTCTTTCATTCTTTGTCCTGCCTACTTATACAGAGACCAAGACTGTGTCATGTCATTGGAACATATCCCATAATGTGATATCACTTCTTTGCACATGAGAATTCTGGGCACAACAATTGTTAAAATCTTATAGATAATAAACAGGGGACGACATTATATAGCTAACTGTAAATCTCTTCACATGTTACTAGTTTCCAGTTGTAGGTGATCTTAGAGAAATTTTGCAGTCTAATAATATATCTATATTAAGCCAAATAAGTCATAGGATTTAGTACTGACAAATGAACAGATCTGTACCATTTCCAGGGTATAAAATAATCCCTGTTATAGAAGTACAGTCACTGATAGCAATGTTTTTATTGTGGGTTGCCTCCAACTGAGCACAGGCCAGTTGAAGCAAATGGCATGTACAAAAAAAGCCATTGTCTTGCAGGAGGCTGGAGGGTTAATCTAATTCTAACTATTATCTGTTTCTTTGTTCCTTTTCCTCACACCTGCTTTATCTGGACTCTGCTGAGAGACATCTCAGACAGCAAACAGCAGTGAACAAGGAACCTCAAGAGTTTGGAACAGCAAACGGAGGCACAAGAAGCCAGAGCCAGTTCCCACGTATCCGTCAAACCCTGGTTGCCTGAGGCAGCAAAATGTTTAGTGGCTGTCTGTTGAGCAAGTGACTGCAGACTGCGAGAAGCATTCATTTCACAGACTGCCCATAAGGCAGCAAAAACCCAGCAACTGTGACAGTGCAAGTAATGGGGAAATGTGTTGGATCTTCATTACTAAAGAAACAGATCATGGTGTGGATTTTCTATATGACAACTCTACATTGTTCCACAAAGGAGCTCAGTGAGAGTTCCAATGCTGCAGTTATCCTTACCCTGGCAGCTGTTGTGGATACAGAGTTTCCCAGTGGCACGAAGTCAGAAGGGAGCAAAGCTGCAAATGTAAACACTGCTGCTCTCCCTCCTCTCTCGGCAGCCAACAAAGCCCCAATCAGTCTTCACTGAAGTGGCCCTCTTAGAGCCAGTAACAGGGAAGAGCTGGTTCTGCACCAGCCAAGTACATAAGAAAGTCAGAGGAGCAAGCAGAGACTAGGCTGAGCAGATAACCCTGTGGGTACATGTTTTTATTTCTGCTTTAACCAGATTGCAATAGAGGAAACACTGTAAGCACAAACTGCACCTGCTGGAAGGATGCCTCAATGCTCTGACTCCAGCTGGTTGCCAAGTGAACAGCCAGGGAGCTGAGCAGTAGCAAGGGAATGGGAGGTCATTGCCTTTCTTATTCCCACAGAATTTCATTGCGGTGCATTATGCCAAAGTTCATCCTGGTTAAGGACAACTTTTTTTTTCCCCTCCCTGAACCTTGACATTCTACATAGTAGTGAAATTCATTTCCCAGTCAGCTCTAAATGAGAACTTTAGTGATTTAGTCAAGTTCTCACAGAAAATCTGTAGCAAGCCTGGGAATCAAACCTGTATCTCTCTCTCCCAGTTTATATTTTTTCCAACTTCTCAGACATCCCTCAGCTGCATAGTGAAGAAAAGAAACAGAAGGTAAACACACTTATTTATTTCTAGTGGGAGATTTCTCCTGTACTCACACCTTTTCCATTCTTTTCCAAATTGATTCAGCTGGTAATGTTTCCTCTGACTCCTTCAGAAGACTACTGATTGAGCAAGAAAGCTTACTATTAGGAAAGGTTTATCTTTTACTTAGTTTCATCTCATCGTTTTATTACAACCTGTTTACCCATTCTCATTATTTACCTGCAGATTGTTCCTATATAGGCTAATATTAATCCAACTTCCTTTTTGTTATATCCTCTTATTTCTATCTCTCACAAGCATTTCTACCCTATAGGGAACGAAACTCCTCTGGGTTTCAGGGCGCTGTAATCTGGAAAACTGCAGATCAGTGAGTGCATCTGCACACACTGTGGTGGAAACCATAACTACACATGACACTATATACAAATGGTGAATCATAACATTAAATAATACCATGAGCAAGTAGAAAAACTCTATGTTCTTCTGATTGCAAAATCAGTTCAATGATTTCACCAAAAAAACTATGATGGAAATTTTGGCTTTAGAGCAGAATAAAATTACATGCTTGTGAATAGGCCCTGGGTAATACACACAAGAGCAGGGAGACTGTTACAGTGACCTAATCCTCTTATTTTGCATCTTGGAGAAATGCTTGGACCTCAGTCAAACTTACTTAAGCTATTTCATTTACATCCAATCTACAACAGTTATGCCCAGACCAGTCACAGTAAGTTTTATTTTGCTAGATCTTTCCATGCTCATAAAGTGTGGGTGCTAAATTCTTGCCATTACTGTGTCTGTGTTGAAATCCTCTGTCTTATTTGCCAGTCTTAAGACTGTGTAAAGAAACTGTTGACTGGTCTTCCCACACTTCATTGGTTTAAGTTCATTGATACATTGTTAATGATTTCTGTTTTAAAAATGAAGAAGAGACAGAGAAAATAAGAGCCGGGCTTTCAAAAGGTGTTATACATCTATTCCAATCGAAAAGCTGAGTCCTGCTCAATCCCATCCCATCTGAAGGATGAATACTGATAATGGGCAGGCACATTGGAGTTGCCTATTTTTCTCCATTAATAACAAAGAGAGCCTAACAAATTAGATACTTCAATTAAGTAAGCAAAAGCGAGGTAGGATGAAGCTTAGATTTTCAAAGTCATGCGGGAAACACATGGACAGAGAAGGTAACTCTGCCCGAATAACTAACCATGGGATCACCCTTCTATTGAGTTTATTTGGATTGTCATAATTTATACATAGCAAATGCATATTTGTTTATGGATATGCTGTCATTCTTATTTAAATGCAGAAATTTAACCAGAGTTCTGTCCCCAAGAGTTTAGAATGAAATGTAAAAGAAAACCCAATTCCCCAAACTATCTGCAGTGTAAGGAAAGTGCATGTTGAAGAAGACAAAGCCTCGGAGTATGATTTGCAAAAATTAAAATGCCTTTTGAAATAATTTCCAGATTGTTCTCACTACTGCTTATAAACAGGAAAGGTATACAATGTTAAAATAATTACTCACTTGAATTGTTTATTAGACCCTGGAAACAAAGCAGGCAAGTCCACGTGGAATGATTCACTCTGATTATTCTTTGATGTAATCTACATTCCAAAGGGTGCCCAATGTGATCTATATATGCTTTATGGTATTCACAATGCTGCTTATTACCTACGAAGTTCATTTTACCCAGATATTCAGAAAATATCTTGAAACAGAAGGACAAAATAGTTAAAGGATTTACCACGGATAGTCCCCAGGAAAGAGGATTCACCTGCATCAGATCAATGTCAAGTCTTTTACATGATGTTGCCCCCTTTGCAATACAGCAATTATGAATTACAATTTGAATGTTAAATTTAAAATGCACTACTTTGGCACAGTGGAATCTCATTAGACATAGTGAATACAAACAAGACATTGGGTAGGGAAAATATACTTCCCTACGTCTCAGTAATCAGTCTGTGAAAAATATTCTGAGAAATATAGAGGAAGCTGACAATAATATCTTTGCTACAGATCCAGCTGTCCTTCTACGTTTATTACTCTGGCACTGAAATCAATGGGAAATTTGCCAGAATAAGAAAGGAGCTAGGACTGCAGGATCTGGTCCTTATGTGTAAGCTTAATCATTTTCTTCCATCTGCTACAGATCAGAAATGTGGACTCTGAGCAAAGACTGAAGGGGAGGAGGAACTTTCAGAGGTAATAGGCAACAGGCATGTTTTTGATGGCAAAGGAAAGAACTGTGCCCTTCATTTAAATTATCTGCCTGTGATTAAAAAGGTATAATAATATTCTACTCATTCAAGATCCTTAATGATTCTATGGGGAAATTCATGAGAATGGTAGAAGTGAATCATGAAGCTCTTGCAATTGTCAACAGTCTTCAGGAGACTGCTGCAGTCCAGAGAGTGCTCTGCAAGGATTTGTGCTGAGAAGCACTACCAGGATACATTCCAAGGCTAGTGGGCATTTTAGTGTATTCGAGTTTTGCAGCATCAAGCAGAGAAATTTAAAAAGCATTTATAAAGGGTAGGGGAGGCTGGAAGCCACAATTAAAAAAAGAATAAAAATCACACCCTGATTGGTATGAAAGTATGCAGGATCCATTCAGAAAAAAGCAGATGAAGAAACATTAATACAGACTCCAGAATTACAAACTGAGATGAATCAGAGCATTTCTGGCCTGCAGACAGTGCTGTTATTAAGAATTATTGCTCATGCAAGGAGCCAAAAAATGTGCTCAGCTCTCTATGAGCTGCAAATAAAGACAATCCCTGCTGGAGAATTTTTATGTCTAGGATTCTGGTCCTAAGTACTGTTCTTCACAGCTCACTGTGTCTGTGCAAAGGCTGGTTAACTCTCACAGGACACAGAAGTCTGTCTGCAACAAGACTGTCAACACAGGACATGTTACAGACGTGTTAAAACATAGATCCTGATGGTACACCCAATGCCCAAGGATTCTCTCTTAAAGCATGAGCGAAAGGCACTGCTGGAAGGTCACTCTAGCCTTAAATTGGCCAAATTGCTTCCTGGAAGATCCTCTTGCTTCCTGCTGGCTGCAGAAGTTCCTGAGCACGAACACACAGTCAACATCAATGCTGCTGTGCCTGACAGTAGAAGAGACAGATTTTCCTTCCATGGCCTTATGGTGAGGTTAATACAGTATTTTTGACTGGAAATCTTGGATAGGCATGACAGATACCCTGGAAAAATCCTATGACAAAAAGGATCATCCAGTGACAGTGAAAGCACAGTCATTGAAAACACTGTGGGACATTCTTGATCTGTGCACAGTTCCCAGGCAAAGCAGAGAGACTTCAACCTTCAGGGAAATCTTGGAAGAATAACAGAGCAATAATAAAATGCAGGGCTTTGTTTTTAGTTCACATGGGGCCCCAGTAGGAAAGTTGAAAACCTGCTGAAAGAGCGTCTTATGAAGCATTATTAATAAGTTATGCATTGAGTCACTGATTACAGCAGCTCCTGAGAAGAATTCTTAAAATAAAAGTATGTTCTTTATTATGTCTTTGCTCATGCTTCATACATCCTACTTCTTAGATTTTTTGGTTTTAACATATTTTATTCAGAATACTTAAATGCAGACAGGCATTAGTTCTTTGTTTTATAAGTGGATTAAAATATTGTACACAAATAGGTATACATATATAGCTGAAGTTGACTGAGAGATAATTCATTGACACAGAAAGAATTTGCTTTCTGTACCTCCTACAGTCAGCTTATTTATAACTAGTATTTGTGTACTAGGTTATGTGAGCATGGTGCTCTGCCAAAAAAATTAGTATTCAGTCTCTCATATATAAGCTGCTCTTGAGAGTGAAAACTCCCAGTTTTAGAAAAAAAATTACATAAATCCAGTGGCTTGCATTACCATCTGCTCAATCATCTTTTCTGGATTGTAAAGTGGAAAATGTCGGATTTATAGAAACCACATGCAAAGATTCATATTTAATTCTGCCAAGTTTTGCTGTCACAGCAGCCTTAAAGCAGATATGCAAGCCACACAAAACTCAGTCAGTCTCCTGGTATTTCTGACAAGGATGTATAATCAGGAAAGTGCATCTTTTATTATAACATCTCCTGATAACTTAAAGTGATTAAAGTAATCTTCTATTTCCCAGTGGGTCAGTCTTGTTAAGATGGATTGTCTCACCTTCACAGAGACCTGGCATAAGTCCTGTTTAAAATACAAGGGACACAGGCAAGTTTAGAATATACAGGTCACATTTCTGCAGTAATTTGGAAATTTGGTCCAAAAACTGCTCCAGATGTTCCTATTCACTATTCTATTTACTATTTCTGCACCAAAGTAATTGAAACAATGAATATTTATCTTGGATAACAGCAAATATCATGTTAGTTTTGTATTGCAATGAGTTCAGGATACAGTATAAGAATCCAGAGCAAAGAACAAAGGAAAAACATTGGACAGAAACAAAAAAATAAACATCCAGCCTTGTCCCATAAGGCAGAATTGTCTCCTTTTATTATTTTTAGCAGTGCATCAACTTAGAGAAGAATCATACTGTACTACAATATTAAGAAAATTCCTATTCAGAAGAGCTTCAAATATGCATTTAAAAAGACACATAAAGAAGTGGCATGCAATCACTCAACAAGTAGCAGATGCAAGATCACAACTGTTTTTTTCTGAAGGCCAGATCCAGTACTGGCAACACCTTTTCTAGCATAGTCGGAAGAAATCTTAAGCATAATTTTATTATTAAAACACCTCTGGTTGGAGCCCAATGTGGCTGATGGTAGTCATTCCTTGTGAATATTCATGTTGGCTTTAGGAATACTTTCACACAAGGAGAGGAGGGGCAGAAGTCTTGTCGGATGTTCTCTACTGCACTTTATTTCAAAAGGAGGCTTCAAGTCCAGCTCTGAAATGATTGTTATTCTATTCAGATGTTGTCAGAAATCACACATTTCCTCATCAGCTATGTTGGAAACAGTAGAATGGTAATATGTACCTGAATTAAAAATTACATGTGTTTTAAATACAAAGCAAAAAACTGGATCATTGAATAGACTTGATTTCCAGTATTCAGGATAGAGACTTTATATCTTCTTGGGCTATAATACTGCAATTTTTATGTCTCTGAACCTCACCCTCACTTTGCATTCACATGTTTCACTGAAGCCACAGAAATGTTTGTTATGAATCAGATCAATGGTCATTGTTATTCTCTCTTGTGCAATAACAGGAATCCATGCTAGATGTTCCAGAGAAAGGTGTCAGCTTTTCTGAACATGGGATTAATTTTGAATGCTTTATATCACAAAGCTTGAGGGTCAAAATCTTTTATAAATATTTATCCTAGTTTGTGTAAATAAGACTGACATTCTTCTTTCCACAGTTGTGCAAAGAGTGAGTGAAAATTCGCTTTGGAGAGAAATTATAACCTTGTTCTCATGGCTTTGATTTTGTGGAAGACTGATTTTTTTCTGCATTTTGGCAGGGAAACCAGTTCCCTTGACTTCAGCAGACCTCACATTCTGCTACCATTTAAGCATGATAATCCATATCGTCCTTTGCAATATCTGCCCTACCTTTGTATTCCTATTACTTATCATCAGTCTGACTAAAAGCTCAAACCAAGATTTAGACTTCAGTCTACTTTTAGTTTCACTCCATTCTCACTTTTATTTATACAATACCATAGGGCTAGACTATGAAGATCATGCTGGTGGATCTGACTAAGGTTGGGTATCCGGTCAATATGTTCTTCCTGTTAGTTGCGTAGCTATGGCAGTTACAAACCTAAGAAGAGTGTTTGATCTCAAACTTTTAGAATTACTAAAGCAAAAAAAAAGGAAGAGGGTATAGCAATGATTTGCCTATTTCATGGTTATGTAACTCTTTCCTCTTCAGTTCTTTGTATGATAAGTTTTATGTTACAATTATCTGCGGGGTATGTTCACGTGACATGGAATATTTTAACAAAACAGGTAGATTCTACATTTTTCAGCTATTATTAAGTGCCAAATTTACTTTTATCTCTCTCAGAGTTATGTTTCAGTCATAATACTGAAACAGGGAACTTCTTGCCTTTCTGGAGGAAGTTTTTACGCATATGATCTAAGAGTTTTAGATAGAAGTATTAAGAGGTCTGTCAGGACTTTTAAAATGGAAAAACAAGAATGGTAGGATGTGAACTTCTAACAGATGGATCCTGTGCTATAGTGACATAGGGTGATCTTACCACTCATCAACATTAAATTCAGATTTTTAAATAAGGGAACAAAGTTGATAATAGGTTCAACAAGGTTTTTTTACTTAGTGTTAAGGAAGACATTCAGTGCAGGTAGCTTGGTGTGCAGCTTCAGTGTGAGCTGCAGGTTGAGCTCTGGAGGGTGGAAGCCACTGCCAAGGGGCCATGAACTGCCACCCTTTGCATAACAAAGGGCCTGGGGACCTGTGGCACAGCCAGGGGACTGGACACTTGGAGGCACAGCAGGAGCCTAGGACTCCAGATTGTGACTCGCTGGGACTGTGAGGGTATAAAAGCCCAGGGTTTCCTTTGTTCGGGGTCCCTGCTCAGAGGCACCAGCTTGAGAAATTATTTTAAGGATCCAGATTTCTGAGACTCTGCTGTTGAGTCAACTCAGCAGAGTTGAACCTATAAGAACTCTGGGGTTGAACCTATAAGAAGTGTGGGGTGCAGCTGTGAAGGGGCCACGATCCCAGCTCAGGTGGTGCGAGAGTGAATCCCAGAGTGGCTTCTGAATGGTCAGACTGGGAAGTTTCTTTAACATTAGTTTTGGTAGCACCCCTTGAAATGTACCCAGATACTGCTTGATATTTTTGAGAATATTCAGAACATCAGAACAACATGTCACGCTGCCTGCCCTGTAGCTGGAAAACTTACCTTTTTTTATGTTTGAAAAAAGATTTCAAAAGCTCTAAGAAGGTTATATACTGGAATCACAAAAATAGAAATCTACTTTTTTGACAAAGTAAAACATAGTGTAAACAAAAATAAAAGGAGGGATTCTTATACCGCCAGTGTGTCTAAATCTGCTATTTCTGGTATCAGTCCATTCTTATTTAATATAAATAAGGTTAAAATAAACATGGAGTCCTCAAGGATTTACAAGCTAAATTAGATTTGTGTGGAGATAGGAAAACAAATACAAACAAAGAAAAAGCAGACAACCTCAAATTGCATCTAATGATTGAAAGCAGACACATAAATACTTCTGGTAGGAAACGTTAGGATGAGTATAGCTCATGTGGCACTCAAAATGAGGAAGAGAAATGTGTACTGAAGACTAAGCTTTAGTATGACCAAGCAGCATACAAAAGTGATAGTGCTGTAAAAATAGTGATTGAATTCATCAAAGACAACTTGCTAGCATTTAGAATTTTAGAAAGATGAAAAAAGGAAAAAAAATAATAATTCTGGCTCCTAGTTTATGTATACAATTGAAACACGGTCATGAAATGTAGTTTCAATTCTGGGAATCAGAAATAAAGTTTTCATAGCAGAGTGGCTGGAGAACAGGTTATGGTAGGCAACTTGAAGTCAGTCTCTGTTGTAACATCTCCTGCAATCTGTTGCAAAGCTCAGTCCTGCAGTGTCCCTATGTACAAAAATGGAATACTTTTAACATATATTTTAACTTTTTAAAGGCTATATATGCAAAAAGGGTCTTCTATTGGTTTTGACACTTAAAAGACTAATGCACACCAAAACAGCTGACTGCACTACTGCAAACACATTCAAAGTCAGATTGGATGGGGCTCTGAGCAACCTGATCTATTTGAAGATACAGTAGGGGGCTTGGGCTAGATCACCTTTATAGCAACGTTATAAAACTGCATCTTCTTGAGTATTGATGTGCAATGCTGTTGCACCTCTTCAGAAAATATTACCTCTGTGTTGCAACTGGAGATGGTACTATGGCATTAATCAATCAGCAACATGTCACTTAACAGTATCAGTACTGGTGAAGAATTTGCTGTCGTGTCAAAGGCTGAGAGCTGGGACTCAGCGTTGCCAGTCAAGTCTGTGCATTCAGAGTGATGCCATTTTTTTCTGCTAAAGCAAGTCCAAACTTGCCAGGGATTTAGTCTGTTGACATGATACTATTAAGAACTGAAACATATTCCGCTTAAGCTAACCAATTTTTTCCAGAACAGGGTTTCATGTGTTGGTTTCTGAAATTTGATAGGAGGCAATAATTACCCTTTTGCTTAGATTGTCTACTTACAATTGCCTACTCTTTCTTAACACAGCTTTTTATTACTGATATCACATTATGGGTTTGAACTATTCTTTTATCTGTAGATTTTCTGAATATATAAAACATTTTGAATCTGATCCAAAATAACTGGATTACTTTGTTGAGTTCCAAATCTTGTCTTGACGTATAAGGCTGAAACAGATAAAATTTCAGAGCTTTGTTCAGCTGCAAATGATTCAACCTCCCATTTTCAACTAGTTCTAAACCATTCAGATCTGTGTATAGAGTGTGATTACTCTGTTTCTGATACAGTATATAGAATTTGTACCAGTTGTTACTGTAGTTAGATAATTCTCATGAGATTGAACTAACTCAATCATTTGCCACACTTTCACACAAAACCCATATGCCCTTGAATAACCTCAAAACACATCTACTAACCTAAACACATTGCTGTATGTAGGAGATGCAAGGCTGCCACATAGAGCTTTGCAAAAGGACAGGATAAAGAATGAAGAAATTTTTTAAAATTATGTTTACTAGTCACCCCACTCCTAGAACCAAACATTTTCTCTTTGAAGAGGATTAAAACAATTTTTTTGTCTATCTTAAGCAGCAAGACCTCATGGTTTCTCTAATGTGTGCTTAAAATAAGGCTAGTTGCCATACCATAATATGCTAGATATATCCTGCATCTCTCTTTTAAATAGGGTTAAGAAAGACGGAGATCACACAGGGTTTAACTTTCACAATTGTTGGCTTCTAGGAACTTCTTAACAGAGATCATGTACAAAGATCATGCTAAATCTACCAAAGATGAGCAGGTTTAAATCTATAGAAACCCACAAAACTTCTTTCTCATGCATCTGAAAATCGGGTCCTATCAATCTGAGTAAGGCTTGCAGCTAAAATTAATACTAATACAATTACATCTTTAACTATGGAATGGAAATAACCAACTGATTCAGAAAGTGTAAGGAATAGAAGCAAATTCAATGTAAGCACGATATTTTTAAAAGCAAGGAACAAACAGAAATAATGGTAGGAAAACACACTAGTGCAGCATATCACAGAAAGACCTCCAGCTAAAGCAGAGATCATCATCACAGATAATCATCTCTGCATGTGCTCTCAGGTACTGGATTGAAACTAAAAGCTTAATGTAATTTTTAGATGCATAAATAATGATATCTAGAATTTAGCAATTGACCTTTCCTCTGCACACAGAGCTGCTAAGACTTTTACCATAATATTGTACCCAATACTAGTGTGGAAAAAGTCTGGAAATCTTAAAATCTGGAAATCTTAAAATCTTCGGGAAGTTTTCAAAGAGAGTCACAATTTATTTTTTTTTTTTAGAGGAGGAGTTCAGTCATCTCAGCTACTTGAAGAAAAGGCTGAGAGAAGGGAAAATTTGATCTTTTGCATTTAGGGTGCTCAGATGTGGCAGAATTATCCAAAAGCAAGGGACTATTCTGCAGAGAAATTAATAACAGGAACTTTAGAGCTGGAAATTGAGGCTAGACAGATTCAACCTAGCAATCTCACAGTTCAAAGGGTGAAGACAGCCCTGGACCCACCTGCCACAGGAAGTGGTGACTCCCCAGATGGGTGAGAAGGTTTGTCTGTAGCTGCATCCCAGAAACTGCTTCCAACACATGGGTAGGATTTGAGTTTGGGCCCCTGACCTGATTTAGGCTTTAATTCTGATTTTCTGCATCCTGTAGGCCAGGGTCTATCCTCTGGACTAGGAACTATAACGGGATCAGTCTCTCCTGCTCTTTCAGCAATGAAGTTCAGATGTCCAATTTAAGAGGACATTCTTAATGTAACATAAATCATTCATAGCATGGAGCAGAAAGATTTTACTTTATTTGGTTCTCACTGGCTAGCCCTTTGTTTGGCTAGCTTAGCCTGCTTCTGAGGAGGTGTTTCAGGGGTGTTTTGGGGCTGGCTTCAGTAGGTGAGAGGAATCCTGAAGCTAGAAGTTATATAGTGAACTCTACAGCTGTGAAGATCTAGCCCACATTCTTTAGTTACCATCCAAATATATGAATAAAACTACTTAACACAAAGATCAAGGAGAGAAAGTATTCCTTTTGTCTCTCTTCTACCAGTACTTCATAGCAACTGTTCTATTTTACTTTGTAAGTGTGTGCAGCACCTCACACAGTAAGGCAATAGTCTCAGTTGGAAAAAATCCAACCTTTTTAATATATATATATATATACACACACATATCTTTATGATGACAGGCAAATGTGTCTTGAAAATATGATTTCTTCAACAGAACATGAAAAATGTTGGTGCTTAAAGCTGTATTGCAATATGTAGCTTGCATATTGATTTTGACAATCATAACACTGGTTCACTGTAGATATGACAAAGTGATTTTCATATTACCTTTGTTAAATGTGATGCACGCACACACTAACTTTTATTTGACCGTGAAATTACATTGATTTCCAGAATAAGATGGATGTAGTCTTTGTAATCACAAATGGCCATGGTAAGCTCAGTTTTACTTTTCTTCACTTATGGGAAAGCTTATTTTCATATACACATTAATCACATTAGGTATGTGATAATACAGCCTCCAGTGTTAATATGAATTCTGGGAAACTTGTGAGCAGACAACACGCCAAACTGAATTTAAAGCAAAGTGTAGCTCTAAGGAAAAGAACTAGCCCCTCCCCCCCAACACACACATCCCAAAACAAAACCAGTCCACACCTCACATTCTTGGCAGGGTATCACCACAGTGAGATTTATCAGTGGGTGTTCGGAGCTGATCTGTTACTGGCTACCAGCTGATCCGACACCAATCCTGTTTACTCTGCATGAGACATCTGAAAACACTGCTGTGTCCTATGGTAAATTCTGTGCTGTGTTACCTATAGGAGCTTCCAGTGGGGCTTGGTGCAAAGGCATCACCCCAGGACTGTCTCACCCTGCCCTTTGATACGGTATGTTACCGAACACCTGAGGGTGGAACAAAACAGCACTGCTGCCTGTTCCCTTCTGAAAGTCACTGTCCGGTTCAGGCCCAGGCTTACACCTACATTTTGCTAGCCTGATTACATTTCTTAGTTGCAAGAGATCTCCTGCTACCTTCCCAGGTAGTTTGAATTTAGTGGATATAATCTACAGCATATGGAAATGAAAGGAATAAATATAATGCAGTAACCAGTCTGAGTCCATGCTAGTGATATTGCAGCCCTATTTGCTGGCAAGATTATCAGTGGACAATCTGGGGATACAGAAACAATGCTTGTTTACAGATACATTCAAGCAAGTTGAATTCGTAAGACCAGGTAGTCTTTCTGTTGGTTTTGTTTCTCACATTTATTCTTTCTTTTCCCCCATTAAATTATTATCTCCTTTCAAGCTTTCTTTCGAATAAAGATAAGTGGAGTTAAAAGGAAACCACAATAACGTGTGCAATGTGGGAAAAATCATATGACCAAATAACTCAAACACAGTTCTCATGAAAGAAACAAAAACTAGTTAGATAATGATAAATCAGCCCTACAAAGACAGGAAAATACTTCTTGAATCCTCTAAGTTCCTGCTAACACATTATGACCCATTATATTATCACTTTTTGCCACTGTAAGGATTTGTAAGGTAAAATGTTGTTGAAAAAGTGTGTGATACAAACTATACAGTATTTAAGATGACACACT
The DNA here is from genome assembly GCF_003984885.1 of Neopelma chrysocephalum. NCBI lineage: Eukaryota > Metazoa > Chordata > Aves > Passeriformes > Pipridae > Neopelma > Neopelma chrysocephalum. The sequence goes on along the minus strand of NW_020897742.1, from coordinate 4,992,432 downwards.
GCATCCAAAGAAAGATTAAAAGGCACAGTTTAGCTACAGTTGATATGATGCTGCCCTGAAAGAGGCTAAAATAAGCTTTTTACTGACAGCTAGTTTTTTGTAAAAGCAAATGCAGTTTTTCCATCAATATTTGCTGATGCATTGGGCATTAGCTTGTGAAGTTATGAGTAAATCCCAGCTCTCAGAACAACAGCATTCATATAGCACAATAAAAGTCTGGAAGACTTGATAGAGAGAAACAGAAATATGTATTAGCCATTTACTGATCTGAAAGAGCAGGAACAGAATTAACAGTGAGATAATGCAAAAAAAACCCCATCCTGCAATGAATGGGCTGGTACCATATGATCAATGATTATGGACAAAGCACAAAAGTGCTTTTGAACATTCATAATATTGTTTTACTGCTATTTCTTCAAAGACCCTCCAAATAATCTCCTGTATAGAGCACTGTCTAGCACTTATTGAAGAGGCTTCATGTATTCATTGCTTCCCAGTATAAGCATTTAGTTAGTAACATAAAGTAGAGGTCTAATCACCCCAGGTTTCTGCAATGTCAGAAGACATGGTCATTTCCAGACCCTGATTCAGACTGCAAATGGGATCATTGGTCTCTGGAAGTAGAACTCTCTGCTCTCTTCCTCTTCATTGATTACGGGACTGAACAGACAAATTAAAATTAAGCAACATGATTCAAGTTGTGAACTCTATAAGTCAAGGCTCATCAGCTTCTCCTGTGTCAGTGCAGCAGTAGTAAATGCAAAAGTCAGTCCAGGAAGAACTCTCTAGGTGAAATCACTTTACTGCTAGTATCTGATATTGAAATATATTAATATTGCTGCTACTGAGGAATGCTATTAGCCTGAGAAATTACGAATAGAATGACATAAGGAGCAAGGTAACAATGAAACATTATGATTGCCTTTTTCCAGAAACTAAATAATATTAGAACCTGGTGGCTCTGGCACATTTTGTTTTAAAGAAGTTTATAGTAGAGATGTCAGTTAATTTTTCAGCTAACCCTTGTAAATTAAGCAGTTTTGACCCTAAAAACCTATGCAAAATCTGAGTGCGAGATGTATACAGCGACTTCCATAATTTTTGTCCTTTTTCATCCATTAAATATTTCTTCTTCAGAGCACATATGAGTTTCCTTTTTCATATTGATCTATTAAGTCCTGTAGGACAGAGTAGTCAGAGGTTGCTGGAGTTCCTATAGTATCTGCCTGTCTGCATTTCTGTAAGATGGAGCAATATGACTAGATAAGTGAATCCCTTCTCACCTTAACTGCCACATCACACAATTCACAAAAAATAAGTCAAGCCTTATTTTAAGAGACACTAGAAAGCTATGGAACACTATGCTTAAAAGTGTCTTTAAGGAAGGTTTCACTGTAGTTAAAAACTATTATGGAACCAATGAAAACAACATATATGATTCAGTAAGGAATGACCATTCCCCTTCAATCAGCCAGACTTAAAGATTTATTCCATAATGACAAGATTAATGAATTGCTGCTCATGTAGTTTTTGTTGTCTTGCCTAGCTCCCTGTAGACCTACCATAAAGCATTGTGTCAACAAGTTCAAACATTTGGAAAACAACCTTAAGAAATCAATGAAGCAGAATTAAGGGGCAATTTGGAAGACAGTTAAAAATATTTTTCCTTTATAATGCATGCTCCCTCCTTGAGAAGTGATTTAATCACAACAGTTGTGGGTCAGATTTTTTCTCTGGTTCCTCACATGGTAAATCTATCAAGGGCTCTTTCCAAAAGCACTTTATAGGCCACAATGCAAAGATTAACTTATTTGGTCATTGCCCTTCCAGCCAGACAGGTATAGTAGATTTTGCAGACCAAATATAAAAGTAAAGTAAGCATTGAAACTTCAAGCACTGTATTAGCTAACTTTTAGGCATCTGTCTGGTGGGATCTCTTATTCTGGCTTAGGAACCTGTGCTTCTGCACAACCTTTGGGGGAAATTAGATGTTCCAAAATGCAAGCCATCAAAACCAAAAGGCCTGTTGTGGATGTGAACCTCTAAGTCTAGCTGTCTGCTTGATAGAGAGTTGTCTTGAGTTCACAGTTCTTGTCTGCAACATTACTTGCCTTACACTGGCTCAGTTATGTGTATATTAGGACCTAAAAAATCCCCATCCCATTCCATATTGTCTCCCAGCTATGCTTTTTTCATTCTGTGCAGAAACTCCTGGTCATCCCTCAGCTGGAGGTCAATGGTCCTTTGAAGGCTTTAATCCTTCCTTCTCTCAAAGGAAATAATAAAATCACAGAATGGTTTGGGTTGGAAGGGACATTAAAGACCATCTGATGTGGTCTTCCACTCATTCATTGTGGCTAGGCTTTGCAAACGAAGATTTGGGAATTTGGGGGTCTTCCACTAGACTGGGTTGCTAAGAGCCCCATCCAACCTGGCCTTGAACATTTCCAGGAATGGGGTATCCATAAGTTCTCTGGGCAACCTGTTCCAGATGATGAGCCTCATCACCCTCACAATTAAGAATTTCTTCCTAATATCAAATCTAAACATACCTTCTTCCAGCTTAAAGCCAGTGATTTCCTCTTGTCCTGTCACTGCACTTCCCTGTAAAAAGTCCCTCTCCAACTTTCTTGTAGCCCCTGGAAGGTGCTATAAGGTTCCCCAGGGCCTTCTCTTAGCCAAGTTAACATGCCCAGCTCTCTCAGCCTGTCTTCATAACGAAGGTGCTCCAGGCCTGTGATAATCTTCATGGCCTCCTCTGGACTCTCTTCAACAGGTCTACATCCTTCTTATGTTGGAGGCCCCAGAGCTGGACACAATACTCCAACTGGAGTCTCATGATAACAGAATAGAGGGGCAGAAACACCTCTCTTGACCTGCTACCCACGCTGCTTTTGATGCAGCCCAAGGTACAGTTGGTCTTCTGGGCTACAAATGCACAAATCCAGGTTATATTGAGCTTCTCGTCGGTCCAAGTTTTTCCCCTCAGGTCTGCTCTCAATCTATCCTGCACCCATCTTGTGTTTGTGCTTGGGATTGCATCAACCCAGGTGCAGAACCTTTCACTTGGCCTTGTTGAACTTAATGTGGTTCTCACAGGCTCACCTCTCAAGCCTCTCAAGGTCCCTCTGAGCATCCCTTCCCTCCATCATGTCAACCATACTACACAGTTTGGTGTCATAGGCAAACTTGCTGAGGGTGTACTTGATCCAAGCCATGTCACTGAAAAAGATGCTAAACAGCACTTGTCCCAGTACCGACCCCTGAGGAATACCACTCATACTGCTCTCCACTTGGGCATCAACTTGTTGACTGCATTGTCAACTGGCATGGCATTTTTAACTGTTCAATTTGTGTACTAATTTTTTTAAATAGCTAAATAAAAATACAGCCTGAGATGCTGAAGAGCAATTGTGGTTTTTTCTGGCCACACTGGTGAGCATGGTGATATTTTTCCTCTATCAGACTTTGTATGTACACTGGCAAGGTAGAAATGAGTCAAGGACTCCCTTGTTGTAAAAAGCAGACCACAAAGTTACTGTAACATATGAGCTAAAACAATTCTATCACTTGTGGCGATCAAGGCCCCCACTTACATGCGACTCTACGAGCCTAATTGAACCAAGCTCTCATGTCCTGTGTACCCTGTGCAGAGGAAACAGGCAGTTAGTTGAAGGTCAGCTCTCTCATATAACTGTCTCAGTAAAAAGAAGATAAAATCACAGTCAAGCTGCTAGTTATTTAAGATAGGAAACTATGAGGGCTATTGTAGGCTGTGTTTAGGTCATCAGAGGAAGTACTCAAGGAGCACATTTAGTACCTGAAAGGCAAAATATTAACCCTGTCCTTTCCTAATTCAATTAACAGAAGAGAAGCCTTTTTGCCTTTGTTTGCTTACAGTTTCTGCTTTCACTTTAGGCAGAAGATACTCTTCATCCTGAAAGACAGTCTGATGCTGTATTTTATCATTTTGCTGTGGATACAGTTAATGTCTAGTATGTCCATTGTAATGTAAAGCAATATTATTAGCATAGATAGGTAAATAGGTTTCTACTCATTAATTTAGAGCATAAGGGATTATACAGATTTAGGGAACATTGTAAAACTATAAAAAATGAGTGTATGCTAACTTGAGTCTGTTATCCACCCTCAGTAAATGCTGTCAGGATGGGAAGGAAGTAGCTATGGATGCCAAGATTCTACAAAGTCAAGACAGACTGTGGGGTCTGTCCTGGTGAGCTGGGATGGGAGAAGGATAAACGACATCTTCTCTGAGTATCTATTCCTTCCTCTGACTACTAGGCATTACTGCGTAGAACAGAAGGAAAAAATTCTTAAATTGTCATTACAAATCTGATCTGCATGCCTGAGGCTAGAACCTCTTGCCTCTCTGCAAATAGTCTCTCAGAAAAAGCCAGATTGGCTATGAGTGTATTATCACTATATGTGATTAGTCATCACAAAGTATAAAAAATCCTGTTGCATTATGTTGTCCTTCCACAGAAAAGGATAAAAAGTGCCCAACACAGGTGATTAACTCTGCATGGGCGGGGACATGGTCCTGCAATCAGTTACTGCATGGCAACAGGGAGATTGGAATAACAGCAAGAGCACAAGAGTAAACAAAAAGAGGGATTACTTTTATTTTGATGTCTGTTGCCTTCACAAGGTAATACAGGAATGGGAACAGTCCTAGGTGAATAAAACAGAAACTCAGTAACAAAAGCAGCAATAAAAATATAGAGATGTGGGAATAAAGGGATCTCATCTGAATTCCCCACCTCAGGGGGTCTCAGCGACAGTCAAGCCCTTTCAAATCTGGCATTGTTTTGCTGATCAGAGACCACATTTCCACACTTTGATTTCAGGTCATGGAGCAGATCTCTTATTCCAAGCACTTATAAAATGTGGGTTTGGAGACTTTTGTGTGTGCTGGGTTGTTGTTTCAAGCACTGTAGGTCAAGTTGTAAATAGCTACCCCATGAAAACTGAACTTTCTACTTTTACTAAGCATCCAGCAGTAGAATAGAATAACTGCAAAAAAACCCAAGCCATAACTCACCTCGCAGTCTGTCTCAGTCTCTTTCCATCTCTAAAACAATCAATACTGTTCTGAAAGTTTTCATTCATGTTCTGAATCTTCAGCCACTCCTTCCTGGGAATTTTTTTTCGCCATTAAAGTAGTCAAATGCTGGAACAGGTTACTAAAGAAGGTTTAAAGATGGTCTCCATCTGTAGTGGTATTCCAAACTTGATTGAATATGACCATGAGAAATTTGAACCCAGCTTCAAACTTCTAGTATCCTGTTAAAGTAGGATACTAGAAGTTTAAGCAAGATACTAGTTTAAGCAGGATACTAGACCAGATGACCTCCAGAGGTCTCTTCTGGCCTAAATTATTCGCTGAATCTGTGTGACTGGATGACATGGGTTATGTGAGTTGAGCATCAGGAAAACTAAAAGAATAATAATGTCTCCTGAGTCTGGCAACACTTTGTTTATAAATTGAACTTCACAGAGAATAACTCACCTGATTGAATATTTGCTGCATCAGACACGAAGGATTTTGTATTATTTTAGAAAATTGAGGAGTACACTTCATGTTTGCCATTCAATTCTGAAATTTCATGGGACATTCAGTAGCAGACAAGTGAAAAAATCTAGATATTTTTTGCTTAAACTGAGAAAGCAATATGAGTATATGCCATATGACACAGTGAAATAGAAGGGATTTGAGTCATAAGTAGTTTTCTATAACTTTTTCCTCTAAACAATAGAAGAATCTCCTCAGGAAGTTGTGCAATGAGAATACAGTTTCTTAGTTTCAAAATAATAGTGGGCTAATTAGTAAAAAAAAGTGTTCCTACCTCTAATTAACATAGTTCTAAACCCTATCCATGCTAGAAATAGCAAAACAAGCATACAACAGATGTATCTCAGTGGAATTACATCAGACATAATAAGTTTACCTAGATTAAATGACTGATAAATGTCAAGATGATGTATGACATTACTGATGCAATGAAAAGATTCTAGCCACTATAAATAAGATATTTTTCACAAAGCCTTTATTGACTGTTTATGCTCAGGACTATCAAAGAAAGGACCTTTTATCTGGTGTGAAAATCAAATCAAAATATTTCTGAGTAAGTTTTCTATTCCTTATGAATCTGATTGTAGTTATTTAGAACTGATTTTTTTTAAGTATAGCAAGATTCTTTTTATGTTTGGACTGTGACGATTCACATTTGATAGAGTTATAATGAAATTACCATACTCAGCTTGACTGCTGGCGCAGTAAATACTGCTCTGAAGGGGAAAGTTAGAACATCATGGCAAAGTTTGTAAGCCATCAATGATCTCAGAGGAAGGGCGTTTCTTCCAGTTGTTAACTTAAACAAAAACAACTGAAGACTATACACTGATCCTGGAGGGGAACAAAAGACACTGAGTTTCACAAAGTACACTCTAAATATCTCAGCTTAGAATATCTTCTTTGTGAAGCAACTAACTCCATTTTCAGTGGTGATCTACTATAGAGAAATAGGCTTACCCCAACAATCTGAAGTTATAGTAGATCTAAGACTTGATCAAATGTAAAGCTGATACAGGCATGTTTGTCTCTGGCTGACTCTATCTGTCCCTCTACAGTCCCAAACCATCAACTGATCCCTCTTCCTTGCCCCCATGGAGCCCTGCAGAAATGGTTGAAGTAGAAACCAAAAGGCACAAGTTCAAATTATGTTTTGCCACAGGCTTCCTGTGTGATTACAGACTAGTCAGTTTCACAGAGCTTTAGGAGGGATAAATACAGCTTCTTTGCAACCTTTAATATATTCTACAGAAATGGAAACCAAATTAGTATCTGAGACCTTTCTCCTGCCATGCTTCATGGTGACGGAGAGACATGAGAAAAACGTGATCTTTCCTTCGCTTTGATCACGGATAGCTCATTTCTCTCTCCATTCTTCTCTGTCTTTCCTCCTTACCCTGCAAGAAGCTCTGGGCAACCACTGCAGGTTTCTGACAATCCTGTGAGCAGAAGTGCAAGATGGTGCACTAACAAATAATATAGACAGTGTCAAGACTCCATCTCCTTCATTGCTCCTTTCAGAAAGAGGTTTTACAGTGAACATTTTGTTTATTTGCAGATTTAGGCAGGACAATCTGGGCCAAGATTCTTGCTTCAAGTAATTATGAAGGGCAGAAAAATATGTTCATCTAGGCAGCTCATGTTTCTTTCATAAGAGTATCTTTCAGGATTTTATCTGTCTTGGAAAAGGGCATCTTTTAACTGATTAAAGGGAATAAAAAATGTATCGCATTCTACAAAAAAATTGTAGGACAACTCTTGAAGTCTATTAACCAGCACTTTGACATTTCTGGTTTTGTGATCCAACAGCCAGGAAAGGAGGACCATCAACAAATAATACGAAAAACTCCACCCTATTTTTATGCTTGGTCCTTGCTTCAAGCATTCGTTGAGAAACATAATTGGTGATTGCTAGTATGAATGTCCAGTTCAAAAAAAACCCTTGTTCTCAAGGGATGTTTTTGTTTAAAATCAATTATCTTTAAGAAATCTTGAAAGGAACATCCACGCTGAAGTGAGCAAGTAAGATATTATCCAAAAATCCACCTCAAACCACTAAGGTCCATATGTTCATCAGCTGTATCCTAGTGTTCTCATTATAAATAAAAGTGTTCAGTGGGTTTTTCCTGAATCTTACACAGATTCTTGTGTCTGTAAAGACAGAATAGAAGGGCTGAAGAGCAAGACAATGCCAAAGACATGACCAGATTAAGTGTTAAAAGCCCAGACAGAAGGCAAAAAATAGGAGCATCAGCTTTTCTTTGTCTTCTTCTTCTTTTTTTTTTTAAATCTTAGAATGGTCTGAAATGTTTACTTTATTTGGTCCTTGGAAATCGATGTGTCCTTTGAAAACAACATAAGCGATCAAGATAGCAGCAGCATGAAGACATAGGTAACACTGCAGCTGAATATGGCCTATGTGTGCAGAAACTTCTTGCTGAGATAGTGGCTTTTATTTCTGAAGCTGCTTTCTGCACAACTAAAAGAATAAGCTGTGTTGTTCTAGAAAAAGATAAATAGCAAGCTACAGAAGAGCAATTTATTCTGAATATTTTATCCCTTGATTTCTTTAATCGGTTGTTAGTATCTCATGCATCCTTCCATTATTATGTGCCAAACAATAGAAATTTAAAGCCAAAAATGTTATTTATTTTCCTTTGATGTAGTTGAATAAATTAAGGTTTTGAAACATGCCCTAAAGTTGCTATTAATATGGATTTTTAAATGTAGCTTGCAATAAAACAGCAGTAAGTGTTTCTCGATTAGAATAATCTGACTTAAGTATTTACATTGGTCACTGGCCTTTTTACCGTGTGATTTAGAGTACTAAAGAGATTAAGTTTTAATTCCTGTTAAAAGAATAGTTCCTGTTGTAGTAGTTTCTATCAAGAGAACACACAACTTAGAGTTTTAAAGACTTCAGTTTCAAGTTGTGGAAATTTTGATTTTTTTTTTACTACTTTGTTAGTGATCTAATGGACCTTCTCTGAGTGGGAGTTTGGACTTGATGGCCTCAAAGGGACTCATGCCAGTGGTAAATTACTATGGGACCAACGATAGTGACCTTATGCACAGAGATTCTGACGCATATGTAAGCATTAACTGCCAGTGAAACAGAGTCGTGTCTACTTACTTCCATTTACACCTAAATTTAGGTTCTAGAAGTGGATATTGATAATGAAAGTGTTCTCTTTGTGTTGTGCGCCTTTGTAAAATGCATGTTTAAATGTGCATATAAATACACAAACAATTGTGCTCAATGTGTGTGTGTCTATATAGAAAGATATGAACATATATTAAAGGCTAAAAATTACACTGCCACCAAAGAAGGCATTTAAGTTGGAAAGTGATGCAACTCTGGATTGAATTAAAACTTAAATACATGCAAATGTAAAAGTAAAGAGATCACTTTTGACAAGCAGAAAATAACATCAGCAGTTGGCTTGAAGTCTGTCTCCTTTAAATCTGAACTGGACACTGTAAACCAGCAAAATTAGCATAATATTTCTTCTATGTGTACATAACCACATCCAATGATGGCTATAAAATCTTATGAAGAGCTCATGATTAATTATTTTTGGATTTTAGGAAAACATCAAATCAAATCATCATCTCAGTTAGAATAAAGCTATTTCAAGTCCTCAGCTAACCCACACAGCCTCCTCCAGGCCCCAAAAGAAAAAAGACTCTTATCTTGCTGCAAAGTCATAACCCCTTAAATTCTCTATTCGGAACAACTGCATGTTGTTCAAGCTAGATGCTTTTGCCCAAGAAGCTTACTTCCTCAGTTTCTGTGTCTTCTTTCATGGCAGCAGTAGATTTGCAAATCAAAACCAGAAGAGGTATCTGCTGAGTAAGGATTTGTTTCCAACTGATAAACCAGTTCAGCTGAGTTAACATCAAATTCAGCACAATAGAGGTAAAGACAGAGCACGGAATGAAGGGAAATCAATATCTTTTTGCATTAGATGAAAGAAAGAGGTATTGTCCTGATGACAAGTTTTGATATTTTGTCCTGATCACAAGTTTAGATAAAGTATTTCTACTTCAGTTTAATTGCTGCTTATTGCTAGTGGCAATACCCAGCCCACTCCATGAACACTCAGAGGCAGTTTGTACTTATGTTTGCATATAGCTCATTAAGAAGAACCACATGGCACATCTGCTGTGCTTGATATCAAATCACAGAAAACTTGATGAGTGTAATGAGTAACAAGAAAAAAGAATTAGGAGTTCTTCAAATTGTCATAGACACATATGCCAAACATTAGAATACATTGACATGCAGTGTAAAAAAAGACTTGTTCAGTTTATATCTGAATGAAAGAGCTTTATAGCCTTTTTATTCTTTTAATGGAGTTTTGTATGTTTATGTGAAGAGATAAAAGATGAGGGAAGCTGGAGAAGAGGAGCAGAATGCCAAATAGACCACCAGATTAAGGGTTGGAAGCATAGCCATAAGAAAAACCAGGAGACAGATATGGATATGCTTTCTCTGATTCTGCTAGAGGAACTTGAAGCTGTGAGCAAATAAACTGTCTGCTGTTGAATTCTTGATATAAGGGAAATGGAATTTTGTATGTCTTTTGCAAATAAACTGGAGAGCATCTATCACCAGTTGCTCAGCCTAGCTGCAATTGGCCCTGTACCAAATTTTGAATAATCACTTGGGTCAGCAACAATTCATATCAAAATGTTAAAACATAAAAGCCTAACTCTGTGCGCTCTCAGAAGTGTTAGAACATTGTTTATGTAGGTTTCTACATTGTTTCTGGACTTCCATTTACAATTTTTGTTTAAATACTACTTTTTGCATTCCTCAAATTATACCTCAAAATATGAAAAACAAGTCTGACAACTGGCCCAGACAGAAGAACTTCACTGAAGTTTTGTGGAATTACTGTAATGACTACTATCGACTGCTGTTATTAACTAGCGTACTGAATTTCCTCTTCAAATACTGATTATTAAAAGATAAAATGTTCACAATAGCTTAGAATGAATGGGAGACATTTGTTCCAACTATAAACTATATTTTTTTTCTCCATGAAACTGTAAATGATTAATTTATCTTAACACTCTTGTGAGTAAGCCTTTTCATTCCACCTGCTAAGTGATTATGCCAGCAACAACCAGAGCCAAGGTCAGCCACACCAAGAGGGAAAGAGAGAGTGGTGATGTTCGCAGCAAAACCAGCTGTACATGATTTGACCTTGGCAGGATTTGGTTTTACTATTGTAACTCTCGGCATGTGAAGTATGAGTCCAATCTAGGAAGTTAATGATGCCCGTGGTCTTCTAAAGTGCATTCAAATACATCAAATGGGAACCACTGCACAAGCTGATGCTGCTCTAATAAAAATGAAAAAAAAGCCCGCACAGAGCAACTTTCAGCAGACAAGTCCAATTCTTGAGGCAATAGATAGATAAAGAATATTTTGAGGTAACTGATGGCAAAGGACCCTTCACCACAGTAGTAGCACTGACAAAGGGGCAGAGAATTATTTCTGAAGTACACATTTTGGCTGTAGCTTTCCTACAACCCTTTGGACCTGAGGAGGACACTTGTGAGTTTGGTGGGTGATTAAGTTGAGTTTTCTTAACTTGTCTGGATCTGGAGAGCCAAAAAGACATCAGAGATCTCCAAGAGTGTTTGAATAATGTGCTGTCCACCCTGATCAAGAATTTTGCAGCCAAGACTGCTCTACCTAACACACACATTTGCTTCCTGTGGGTGAGACCTCCTAGTCAGTCAGAAAGTTGCATACTCCACTTTGATTTTGTTGCTGTGTATTCCATATTGATTTTCCTTTGCTGAGCGTGTAGTAGTTGAGGACAAAAAATTTAATGAACTGTCCTGTACCTTTTCTCGAGAGATAAGGACACCGAAAGACCTTGTTAGAATGTCTTTACCAAATTACAACTGAAAACCTAAATACACCAGGCTGTTATTGTTCAGAAAGAATTATTTATTTTTACACAAATATTACAATAATTGTGGGTTTTTCTTAATTACAAAAATTGCAACTGAGGTTTAAAATAACTAAATGCAGTTTTAAATTCCAGGGGTTTTTTTTGTTAGACCATTAACCCTATGAACGGGAATCTATTAAGAACTATTTATCCCTTTTCCAATTTTTTTCCTTTATGAAGTTTCAAAATTTCTCCCATGTGGGAGTGAGGATGGGAAAATGGACAGACTGTGCTCTGCTCCTTACCTTTTAAAATTTTGATAAAAATTAAACTTTTTCTTTTCAAGGTCAAACAGTCTCTTTTAATTTATTAATTTTCTGTAAAACTTTCTTGATAAAAATATAAAATTTATGAATACTGAATTTACAGTGCTAGCTTTAATGAGAAACAAATGAAAAAAAATATCTCTGAAAGAGTTCACCATGAACATTTATTTATATTAAATTCTGGGATTGGATTTGGGACAGTGGTAAAATGAAGTCATATGTGAATTGTATTCCTGTACATATACAGATTTATGGTAACGGAAATCCATGTTTGAGTCATTTAGAGAAAATGCATGGCAAACAGCAGACCTCTTCTGTGTTTCATTTATACAGAAATATAGAAAGTGATATAACACTAGTGAAGTTTCTTTTACTAAAGGAGTGTTAAGCTGCCAAAGACCAAATATTCACTGGACTCACTTTTCAGTTGCTCCTGACGATTCTGAGTACAGAACCTCAAACAAGGGTTTTTTCTGTAAGCAGATGTTTATAATAAAAGTTTTTTACACATCCAAATTTATTTCAATCTACAATGAAAAGATTTGGTTTTACCTCAGAATTGCTGAATGACTGGATTTGTTTCTTGAAATTCTGAAGAAAAAAAAAAACATTGAATTTTATACGGAAAAATCTAAACATTTACATTTTTGAGATTTTATTTTGTTTTGTGGTGGTTTTCCTTTGTTTTGTTTTATTTTATTTTGAATTCACCTTTTGGTAAAGCATTTCAGGTCTATCCAATTTTTGCTATGAGACAGGATGGAGATTTGGGGGTTTTTCTAACAGCGAAACAAATTCTTAACTGATCTGACTGTATGAAAATATGCAGATAGCAACAAAAAGCTATCGATACCTTAGGAAACTTCCCTAATGCATTGTGAGTGGCCACTGACTTTCCCAATTACAAACGTATAATTGAACTACCTTTCCTTGGGATTACAAGGTGGTAATCGAAAATAAGAGGTATCATTCCCAACTGCAGGACCATAAACCAACCAATGTTGGTTTGCTTAACTATTAAAGCATTATCCAGTTTTGCCTAGTTTGCAGTATGATTCTTCTTGCAAGAGATGAGTCTACCTGCCATTTTTTAAGGAAAATTCTAGACCATAGTAATGAGATTTTGTCTTAGCTGAACACATAGAATATTTTTCTCTGTGAAATGCAAATTCAAATTAGCTACACCTCAGGAGACAGTAGCAGGACTTCCTAAGAGGGACACCTTATGTAAAGGAGGTTGTGGACTCTCTCTCTGGAGACATTCAAAACCCACCTGGACACATTCCTGTGTGAACTGTTCTCATGACCCTACCTTGGTAGAGGTTGGACTAGATGATCTCCAGAGGTCCCTTCCAACCCTAACTATTCTGTGATTCTGTGACAAAAAAAAATATGTTCAAAATAAGGTGGCTTTCAGTATAATTGAGTGGACTTTAACAGGTTTTTCCCCCTTCAAGTAACCAGTAGAAAGAATATTCTAAGCTAGACTCTTTTAATGTGTTTTAATACACTTATCAGTCAGAAGAAACAGACAGACAAACTTCTTAGTAATTATTTTGGCTTAACACTATATCTATTTGGGCCAGAGAAAATCAGTTTAGCCCATTTAAAGGTAGCTACCTAAAATGTCTGTGGCTCTTCTGTTAAGAAGGAAAAAAGAGCTGATAGTGGGAAATGCAACAGGAGAAAGATTCTCAGGAGTCAAGAGGATGTCCAAGCCACAAATACATTCCAGTAGATCACTAATGAGTGAACATGTCTCATGTCTTACCGCCTGCTATAATCACTCATTTGATTTAGGCAACATTTGGTTCCAATGTGTGGTTCATTTCCAGAAGGCGGGTAAAACTCTAGCTGAAAATTATATTCAGTCTTGTCTTTGCTGTTTTGATTAATTTCTAGGCAGGATGACTGTGGTTTGGGTTGCTTTGAGCACTGGCATGAAGAGTTTCCACAGTTTGGCTTGCATTTTACTATGACCAAGTTTTGTGGCAGCTAGATTCTTTGTTAAAGCCTGGTTGAAAGTCAAAATTTGATTTCCACAGGAAATACTGACATTTGGGGGTGAGGGGATGTAGAAGGGCATGCTCCAGCTCAAATTGAAAACTAATAATTTTCTAAACTCTGTATAAAGGGAGATTCCAGGGAGTAAGAACTGCTTTGGGAAGAATGAACAGTTGGAGATTGATTCTGAGCAACAGCCTGGGTGGTCCCTGGAAATTGGGGACCATGAGATCATCTAGTTTCAGAAAACCAAAGATAGTCTGAAACATTCAATGTGTTGAAAAGGAAGCCCAGAATCTCTTGACACCAGCAGGCCCCTGTAGCATTTCCAACTGCATGGTAGGACGACTGAGAAAGTTAGAATTGAAAACCTCAGTTCCTTTAAGAAGGTTCAAATTTAGTAATGGGAGGACTGCCCAGAGTTTCCTGACTCATCACAGGATGGCCTTGAACTACAGATCCTGGACTTTGAGATTGCTGCATGTTGTGCTAGACAGAAACAGGAATGCAACCCGCTTCAGTCATCATGGAGGTTTAGAGCAGGGAGATATGTTGTCGCAAACAGAATACTTGTGAAGACCATATTTTCAACTCTTAAACATCAGCCAAAACAGGCTCACTCCATTGTTGATCTAAACTGGCTGCTTTCAAGCATATTAAGGACCCTATTCAATTGCTTTTGCATTACTCTGCATGAGATGTCATTTGAAACTCTTTTGTATTGTAGGATTCAATCCAGGGAACACATGATATAAATGTACAGTCTTGCCCACAGCTGTAAAAAGAATGAAATATTCAAAAATAAAGTTTATCTAGAAATCAAGTTCCTTCAGTCCCACAGAAGAAAAACACCACTCCCTTCATCTTTCAAGAAGCATTTCCCTCCTCCGTTTTTCAAAGTTTAATTAAAAAACGCTATTAAATTCTAATTTGGTTGCTGATCTCATTTCCAGAGAAGTGACCAAGAAAGACTCTGGAGTAAGTAAAATAAGGAGAGTAGAGTCATGGAAAAACTCTTACCCTCAGCTCCTTTCAGTGAAGCAACTGAGTCAGTTAGTCTAAAATTGAACTGATTTACTTGCCAGACTGTGAACGGGAGTTGAAATACATAAAAGTCCGAGAGAATAAGTTCTAATCCCAAGGTAGCACACAGTGCACAGCAATCACTTAGATTTTAAGGTAGGTCAGTATGGAGGTAGATCCACTGAAGAGGAAATGGTCAGTTCTTGACAAATAGCAATTCCATTACCTCTACACCTAGAGTAGTAAATTGCCTCCACTTCCGTTCGCTTTTCTTGTTCCTCTTTCAGTTATGAAATAGTTCCTTGTTCAGAAAATCATGAATTGACTTAGATTTCAAAGCTACTGTTTTTCACATTTGGTGGTGACACAGTGAGCACTGATGAACTTCCTCACCACGGATTGACTTGCAATATTGTCCCAGAAAGTGACTTTATTTAGGAATATTGTCTGTGCTAGTCCTGTTAGTAAACCCATTTCTTAGCCTTGGTACCAAGGTAGCGACGTGCTGTCAATGTGCCCCTCTATCTCCAGCTGTGTCCTTTCTTGCAGAGAAGAAACAAGACAATCACTCAATTACTCTGATTGTATAAATCAAAAAACTGTCTTCCAGTTGAGAACAATGGACCTTGTTCTTCTCTTCATTATACAGTCCTTTGCTGGGCTGATGCCACTGAGAAGCTATTACAACAACACAAAACTAGTCCTATACATAGAAACAGTCCTAAAAAATCCTGGAAATAATACTGAGAGGATTCTTTTTTGTAAAAAAAGCCACACTCAGTTAGCTTTATTATTCTGTTCCTATTTCATTTCATCTTTTTGTCTGAACTGCAGAGACATAAAAAAATAGTTACAGGTCTTGACTTTTTTTCCCTAGGATAAATTCAGCAAAATGGATTAGTGTTTCATATCTTGAAGCCACATTTACTCTTGAAACACTCATTTTCTCACACTTCCACAATGCTGTTGTATCCAATCCATCTCTAAATACAATAATGATATGTCCTTGATTATCTCCTCATCAAACAGAAAAATATTTAATTTTACCCATACCACATAGCTTAGGCTAAGTATCTAACTTTAGTACTTTCAAGAAGACAATTAGAAGCTGCAGTGGCATTTAGCTACAATATTATGAAATTTTCAAGTGTTGAAGTTTGTGAGGAACAATCACTAAACAGCTAAAAAAAAAAAGCTTATCTACAGACAAGTATACAAGCAAACACATATACATATGTATATACGCAGATATATATGTGCAGGATTTATATTGTGTTCCAACATGGAATGAGAAAAGTCTCCAGTATCTGGCTTAAGAATCCTTCTGACACATGGATCTTATTAAACTGTTCCTCAGTCTAACTGTGGCTGAGCAAATAAAAGTGGTTCCACATGGCTGATAAAAAGCCTGATCAAGAATAGGAAAGAAAAACGTTTCTACTTGCCTTGCTGCCTCCGGAAATCTGCAGATCGAAGAAGGAATTATTTTGCCTCTACTGCAGTGTATACAGTCACTGAAGTCTGACCATATCTCCATTCAAATGAGAGGGAAAATATCAGAAGTATTCAGCCAAACAAAGCCTAGTAATTCCACATAGAAACCTAATGAGAGCAATAGCTATACATGCAAAACCAAAAGCTTTCCTCCCCTCACATCTTGCAATCTATATTCTTCCCATAACACTGTGAGAGTAAAGATTTTGGAAGATAAATTGAGAACCTTTGTCTAGACGAGTGAGCTGTAAATTCTATGACATTTATCTGCTATGCTAATTATAATAAATAAATATGTTTTATATGATCCTTCTTAACTTGCATAGTACTTCTAATAAGGCAGAGAACTTGTAAAATAATTTGTGTGTCCTGCTGGAACATGAAGGTACACCTGTTTGTCAGCACAAAGTACTCTGTACAGTAGTCTAAAACTGCACTCTTATCTCTTCACTGGATACAGTTATGGTTGCACATCCAATATATCTCCTCTGCTTCCTAACAAAGTACTGCAGCACTGCAGCTTACTGTGCCATGTATGAGAGAAAATAGCTGATGCGTAATCTGCTGATACAGAAATACAAATAGCTTCTCATGTTATATCACTGCTAATATGTGATCAAATATTTCTAAACTTAGATCGTTATAAATAGGGAGTCAAAAGGAGAGTCTAATAGAGACCTGTAGTACAAGAAAGCCTGTAAGAGATAGCAGGCAGTCTTGAGAAATGGTCCCCGTGAAATAATGCAAGAAAGGTAGAAGATAGTAATATAATTACTATCTCAAATGGCACTTTACTTCATGGAAAATACCATGATATCCATGGAGATATATCTGAATTTAGACACTCAGTAAGATTAAAGTTACAGGTATATACTGATTCAAATATAATAGAATCCTGATTAACAATCAGGGCATTAAAAATCAAGCAACTGGGTTTGTTTTTTTAACTACTGAAAAACAGGTAGGAGTTAAGGAAACAAGCAAGTGGATATGCAAATTGGGTAGGTTGTGCAATAGATCTCTATAGAATATTCTTGATCTTTCCTCACCTCCAACTTTTCTTGCACTTATTCCTTAGCTCCTCTTTCCCCTCTCCACTGCCACTGAGAGCCTGCTCATCTCTGCCTTCCTGTCTACCTGGCATTGCTTCCTTCCTCTTTCTAAGGACATCCTCTTTCCTGACATTCATTATGCTTATCCTCGATCTAGCAGTTACATCATGATGATTTAAAAGAGTCTACAGAGATAGTTAGTAACAGATAGTGAGGGGAAAAACAGTATGGAGATAGATTATTGGGCTTTCAGTTGGTTGATTGTTTTTGCTGGTGCTTTATCTGCTTCTTCACTGTTCTTTTCCAGACTTTGGCACAGTCAGGATGGAAAGAGCCAAGAGGGGGCCATGAATGGGTCCCTGTAAGAGGCCTCAGGTACTTGCCCAGGGAGAAAACAGAGGGACTGAAGAGAGGAACTTTATACAAGATACAAATCTGTCCTGGAAGTGCTGAAATCCTGTTCAACTAAAAGTCCTTACTTTACTGGCAAGCAAAGTATTCACTTCCTCAGTGCAATTTAATCAAAGCAATAAGACAAGTGCTACATTCTGCACCTGGGATGAGTCAACCCTGGATGTACATACCGACTGGGGAATGAGAGACTGGAGAACAGTGCTGCACAAAGGGACCTGGGGGTCCTGGTCAAGGGCAAGTTGAATATGAGTCAGCAGTGCCCTGGCAGCCAGGAGGGCCAATCGTGTCCTGGGGGGCATCAGGCAAAACATCGTCAGTCGGTTGAGGGAGGCGATTGTCCTGCTCTGCTCTTCAGTGGTGCAGCCTCACCTCGAGTCCTGGGTGCAGTTTTGGGTGTTACAATATAAGGATATAGAGAGAATCCAAAGGAGGGCTATGAAGATGATGAAGGGCCTAAAGGGGAAGACACGTGAGGAATGGCTCAGGTCCCTTGGTCTGTTCAACCTGGAGGAGACTGAGGGGAGACCTCGCTGCAGTCTACCACTTCCTTGTGAAGGGAAGTGGAGGGGCAGATACCAATTTCTCGTCTCTGGTGAGCAGTGATAGGACTCAAGGGATGGGCATGAAGCTGTGTCAGAGGAGGTTTAGGTTAGATGTTAAGAAAAGATTCTTCACCCAGAGGGTGGTTGGGCACTGGAACAGGCTCCCCAGGGAAGTGGTCACAGCACCAAGCCTGATAGAGTTCAGAAAGTGGTTTGACAATGCTCTCAAGAACATGATGTCGTTTTGGGGCTGTCCTCTGCAGGACCAGGAATTGAACTTTGATGTTCCTTATGTATCCTTTCCAACTCAGAATATTCTAAGAACAACGGGAAGAATCTGTCTCTATAATCCATCCCATAAGAAGAGTGAACATTATCCTCAGGATGGTGTGTGGGACTAACTAAATGAAAGAGAGAAAACTTCTAATCAATGTCTTGTTCGTATAAGGTCTAATGATACCCATGGGATCACCATATTTATTTTACATCAACTATCAAATACTGCATTTCCTTTAGACTATCTTCCATACTAATAATTATATGTGAATATACATTATTTAATTGCAATAATGTTGCAGTTGTGTTTTTAGTTAAATTTCAAACTTAAAATCTTGCAACTCTAGTGAATGTCATTTATCGAGTATGATAAAGACAGAATGCTTAAAAACCACAGAAACCCCACAATAATTCTATTTGAGAGTACAAGCTATGCAGTGAAGCAGACCCCTTGAAGCAGAAATAACTAAGTTTGAAGAATAGTGTAAATTCGAACTTGTTTTTTAGCACAGTCAGAAACAGTTTTCAGAACTTCCTGCCATATTAGCAAATAGTCTGATCTTCTGCCACAGCAGGAGGAATTTTCTCTTCTGGTTGTGCTGAAGAAAATGGGCAGAACATCATGTTTTTATTCCATATTCAGGCTTCTAGGCAGGAGGAAATTCAGAAGATGTTGGGTTTCCTCCAAAAGAACTCCATCTCCTATCATCATTGTCATCAGTGTTAACATACATTATTTTGAGGGAAAAAATAGAGAGAATGTGAGCACACCCTAGCCTTCTCTCTTCGAGCAAGAGTGGGATCAAAGAAATCCCAACACAGTGAAAAATAACATTATTTAGATTCATTACCACCAGGTCCTTCAAGTTCATTGATTCACAGGATCGTTACATTCAACCATAACTGTTAGCCAGTTCACTCTTTAGTTCAGCAGTTGAAAAGAACATGAATTATTAAAATCTAAAATGTCCTATGATGTTTTGTTTGACAAATCCTTTCTGGTCATGACAAAAAGACTAGCAACAAAACCATGCTGTAACCTGTGGGAACCACTGATGGTCTCAAGGACAACATGAGTTTTCGAAAACAAGGAGAGGACTAAAAACTTACGAGGTCTTTTTAGAACACAAAAAAATACTCTAAGTAGGCAATGTACAAAGTATCCTGTAACATATACGACAAATGTTCTGTAGCCTGTTTTCACCACAGAAATAAAAGGAATGCCAACATCAGTAATGAAAAACACTTATAGAACAGTAAGTTGCCTGGAAACAGATAAATGGATTTAAACTTTCATACATTCTTCATGAATCTACAGAGAATAATGGGAGAAAATGAAGGTAATTTTCATATTTGCATATGTATTGCATTTACATGTCAAGGTTTTGGAAAGGCAGGGGCAGAGCTACAGGGGTAGCTTTTTTAAAAGATACCAGAAGTTGCCCCTGTGTTGGAAAAAGCCAGTTCCAGAAGACTACAAAATATATCCACCACTGGGCCAAGCTGAACCCATCAGCAATGCTGGTAGCACCTATGTGATAACATGTTGAAGACAGGGTAAAAATGCTGTGAGGGATAGAGGAAAGGGAAAAAACACGAGAGAAACAACTCTGAAGACATCAAGGTCAGTGCAGAAGGAGGGGAGAAGGTGCTCCAGGTGTCAGAGCAGATATTCCACTGCATAGTGAAGACCATAGCAAGGCAAGCTCTCTGCTTGTGGCCTATGGAGGTCTACAGTGCAGCGGATATGGCCCCTGCAGTCTGTCGACTACATGCCGCAGCAGTGGATATGTCCTGCAGGAAACTGTAGCTCGTGGAGATTCCATGATGGAGCATGGTCCAGGCAGGAGCTGTAGTCTGTGGAGAGAAGTAGGTCTTCTGGCAGCGCCTGTGACCCCATGGATGATCCAGGCTAAACAGTTTGTTCCTGAAGGACAACATGTCTTGAGAAAGGGAACCACACTAGACTGGTTCTTGAAGAACTGCAGCCCATGGAAGGACCCACATTGTAAAGAGCTCACAAAGGACTACCTCCTGTGGGAGGAACCCCATGTTGCCACCTGCATCCCTCTGTGGCACTTGGTGAAGGAGGAAAAGGTAGAAGAGTCAGGAAAAAAGGAGTGAAATTAAGCATGGAAAGAAAAGCGATGTGGGAAAAGTGGCTTTAGTTTTGCTTTTATTAATCATCAGTCCAGTCTATTTCTAATTGGAAATTAGTTAAATTAATCTTTCCCAAGTCAAGTCTGTTTTCCCATAATAGTAATTGGTGAATGATTGCTCTGCCCTTATCTCAACCCATGAGTTTATTCATTTTATTTCCCCCCTGTCCTGCTGAGGAGGGGTAGTGGGAAAGCAGCCAGGCAAGGTTAACCCACAGCAGTGCATTTTTAGAGACATAAAGAGCAATTAGAATGACAGAATGAAAAGAAATAGTTGGCTATATTTATAACAGAAATATTTTGCACTCTCCATCTGATTTCAAAGTTTTTATTATAAAGATAATATCAAGATATATCAAACATTGTAATTATAGTTATTTGATAAGAATCATAAACCAATTTTTTAAAATTATGTAAGTACAGTATTTTTATTTAAAGCACTCAGTCCACATCTGAATAACAACCCAACAGAATATCCTGTAAATCATAGGATTCTCTTGTGAGTATTACAGTTGTGTGATAACTTAGGGACCAAATTACACAGGACAGCAACTGCAAAACATCCCAGCCTATACTGACACTTCTTACAGCATCCCTATTACTTAAATAGGAAGAACAACTGCTATGCCTCTGATTTGTACATTACAGCTTTTTTTCTATGTTAACAAACTTACCAGTCAAAAGTGACACTTCATATTTTACAGCTGCCGTATTTGATCACCTTTAACAAAAGTGTTCATCTTTCTTTCATAAAAAGAAGTTACATAAATCGACTTGATCCTTTGAGTATTCATTGAATACTCTAAGCTTCAGTGAAACCCAGAGAAATAGGACTAGTTAGGATTTCAGCAGTTCATGTAGTCCACTGACAAGATCATCTGATCCTACAGGACCCCTCAGAGATACTTTTTTATAATCACTGAGAGAGATATCCCAGCCACCCAAGTATTCTATTTTATGTGAAAAAAGAGGAGGAAAAGACACAAATTGCCCAGGGATGAAAGTGAAAAGAGTAGCAGAGGTTCCCCTGTCATTGAGAAATACAAACATTTTGCAAGGGGAAGAGGGAGTAGGAGATGGGAGACATCCACCTTTAAAAAGAGGAAATAAGTTATGAAAGAAAGGCCTTTGTGTTAATGGTTTAGGATCTTGTATCAGCCCTGCTTACATGTCATTGATGTTTCCTCATAGTCACAATAATGCCAAAAATTGGGTTGAAATGATAGCAGACAGAACCTTTTCTGCAGATTACAGAAATTAAATTTAAGATGTTATTTTTTTCAGTCTTTAATTAGATGAGTATTTCAAAAGGAAATACAAACAGCAGATATTGTGTTTACAGTTCAGTTCAATTTTTGCAGGTGTTCATGGACAATTTCTATGGACTTCAAACAAGAATCATTCAGATGCTTCAGGACAATGTCTGCTTGAGGGTCACCTGGGTTTTTACAAAGATATTTGAAATCTGGAATGAATGTTCAAAATTCAGAAGTGTTAATCTAGAAGGCAAAGTGCAGCTGTTCGGTACCCCTCCTGTAAATCTGCATGTGAACCCTACTGCTTTTAGAAAGCTTTTAGTCTCCTTGTGACCTTTCTATAGGATCTATATATTTAGGGAGAGTATAACTCTGTGGTGAATTTCATTATGCAAATATGAAGGGGAGGAAATTGCTCTTAGTAATTTTCTAATGATATATTTAAGTTCTGTGAAATTAAGTTTCATTCATAATTCAAGAGTACAAATATGTCAGACCACCTGATGGTAAATCAGCTATGCACACCTAAAGCAGTTCTGCACTTCCATAGAACCTGCTATAGGAGTGAGGTCTATATATAGACCCTAGTTTGACTGGCAGGATATAGACCTAAGGGCCATATGATCAGGTGCTATATTAACACAAATGGAAGGCGGTTAGATTGCTGCACACACTCCTTCATGGAGCTGGATAAAATATTATGCATGTGATGCTTTTGGGCAAGTCTGGGAAGGCACATTGCTCCTGGTATTCCCTTGAGTCGGGGATGAAAAAACATTGGTAGACATTTGAGAAGAGCTCCAAACCTGAGCTTACAATGCTGAAGTGTCAGCTGACATAATGCTGACACTGAAGAAACAGTCTATAATTTCTCTTTTTTCCTATTTCTCCACAATTTTTAGTATATATTTATCCAAGGATGTGAATTTTCAGGAATAGTTTAACATTGCAAAATGGGGAGAAGACAAAGGCTCTTAACGTATGACAGTGTATTAAACTCCAGTCTGGAGTCCATCAATCTGGCAGGGTGCTGCGGAATTCAAAGGTACAATTTCTTCTTACTCGAGGTCACTAAAATTCTAGGTGCATACTTTCTTCTGGGCAACAAATGGGCTTTGCAAACAAAACCGATAGGAAAATAGAGAAACTTTGAAAACCCCGCGGAGATTTTATCATTTCAATGGTTCTGAAAACTAACAGGTATTTCTCTCTGGAGATTCAGTTTGTCCCCAGGATGTCTTGGCATAGATCACCAATTCAAGGATTAGCGTGTGTATTTCCTCCTCCTGGTGTGGGAGCCACTTGTATAGCTGCTACTTTGGGAAATGTTCAATAATCATTCATTCTGAAAAGTCATAACCACTCATGAAAGCCAAAATGTCCTTTTTGTACATGTGCTGCCTCTTTGCTTTGGCTTCCATATATTTGATATGGACATGCAAGGCACAGAGAAAGCTTTGTAGCCAGTTTGTCACATTCTAAGAATGAGAAGTCATGGAAATAACTGGTTGCAGTTCAATGCCTTTTAATTCCCAAGGCAGAGCACTAACAGGACAGATGCATTCAAAAGAATGAAAGCTGATGAATCTGGAACTGAAGCAGGGCCTAACATATGGGAGCAGATAAACCTGTCTATAGAAAATAAGGACACGTGGAATTTTGCCAGTAGTCAGCTGAAACTGGCTCTGTTCAGAGCCTTGAAATGTATATACTGTTTCCTCTCCAAGCCTTTCTTTTTGTTTGATTGCTCCTGCTTCCAGTCCAGAAGACTCATCAGATTCCAAGAGACTATTCTATTGGGGTTCTTTTGCCCACCTACTAACAGGATGATCTGAAAACCTTATGAGAACTGTACTTTAACTTGGCAGACAATCATAGCCCAGATAGAGCCCAGTTAGTAGAAAACCCTGAAGTCAGTAGAAAAGCTCCCTGTGCCTGAAGCCTGGGCTGAAATGTATTTGGAAGTCCCATGCCTGCATATGGCTGCAACGGTATACTTGATCAAGGAAACATATTGTGACTACAGTCAGGCTCCAGCTAGGATGAAGCATGCTGTAGGGATCAGGGATAAATGAAAAGCCAAATTTCTGAGTGTTTTTCCAAGCCAAACAAAGCCGCTGAACTTTCTGGGGTTTTCTTGGCACTTCTAGTGCTTCTGGGAATTTGAATGGTGCCTGTCCGAGGATAATTGACTCCCTCTGTATGCTATTGTGATTCTCAAAAAAAGCAGCATTTTTCTCAATCTTTCCAGGCATAGTCATGTTCTTAATAGCAACTGGGCAGAACAGGAAATGGAAAGGGTTGTTCTACAAGAGCTAGATAAATGTCCATGAAAAGAAATACGCACCCCTGGATCACCTCAACAGGTGATGACCCAGTTACATTAATAATTTATCATAGGATTTTATTTTCCTTATTTACACATAGTACTTCCATTTCGATTTATTTGAGTGGTTTAGCCACAGCAGGAAAGAGGAGATTTAAGTCTCTGGTTTCTGCTATGCATGTTTTAAGAAAGAAATTAACTGTACTGTACAAAGGCAAAAGCACCCCGAGCTACAGAAGCTGACTATGCTAGAAATAAAAGCAGAAATGGCATCACAGCAGGGAGTTGTTACGAACACAAGTCACTATTTTTAAACTTCATGCTTTATTAAGGCAGGACATGATTCAACTTGTTGATGAAGTAGAAATTTTCACTTGGTTTAGTTTTGCCAGTTCAGTAAGTTTGCCACTACTTGTGCACTTCTGAAAAGAAAGCACAGACTATCTCAAGGTAGTTTTCCAACTACTATTCCAATTAGGATATTTGATTGTTTTGAGTTTGAACATTGTGCTGATACTCAAGCAAATCAACTCTTTTTTTTCTTGGTATGAAGAAGTTAATGAAAAATCTTTTTAATTTTAGGAGTCTAAAACTAATGTTTTCTCTACTGACTGAGTGAATCCATAGTAGCTAGTCTGACCATCTTCTCTCTGTGCAGATTATAATGTTTGGATCCTTTGGGAGTGCAGGATGAGAGGGGCAATCGCCTTACCAGTAACTCATGCTAATTAAATTCAGTTAATAAAATTCTGAAAAGAATTATTATTAACATTTTTACTGTTGCTTTTGAGATACAAAAGTTCTAAATAGTTTTCATTTTACAGAATTCCAAACAGAACTTCACCACAAGCACACACAATTATTATTAGACTGCAAGAATGCCCAAAGTGTGCTTGGCTTTTCTGGTTTTCCTTTTCATGCAAAAGAAAATGAAGTGAAAACAAGAAAATTAAAACTCCAGTAACAGCACAAGATAAGGAATTTCTTGTGTCCCTGAGGGCATCCAGACCAAACACCATTATTTTTACTATTATGGCATTACAGCAGATTGAGTAATGGCTAATTGCCTCTTGTCTTGTAGATTTTTTTTTCTAGCTGGGAGCATGGGGGAGATGGGAAGAGACTGACTTAAAATTCATAACATCCCCATGACAAAAGAACCCCCAAAAGGCAACAGCTGCTCAGAGAAGTGAAAACATTGCATCTTCAGAGGCTTTTAAAGCAGACTATGTTTTTCCTTGATGAGCTTGTCACCTAGACTAACAATGAGTTTAAAGACTCATGCAATCATTGACAAATGCCAAGAACACGCTAAAAGTACAGGAGTGTATATGCATGGGACCTCACTAATGGCTATTATTGCAACCCTCAGTCCTACGGACATCCCAAAAGTTCACCTGAGTTATACTCTATGATAAACATGAAAGTCATTGTCTAAAAGAGGGAAAAAACCTATCAAGCAGGAAACTTGCATTTAAAAATAAGTTATTCTACAACATGCCTTTGTATTTATATCTAAAAGATAAGGCACAGGATACTGGACCTAAGAGTCCACTTAACTGCACTGATAGTGGGCAAGAAGCAGGAAATCAGCTTTAGGATAAAGGTAGGTAGAGGAGTGAATGAAAGGCATAAGTGAGCTCAAGCTCTTATAAGGAAGTAAAAAACCTCAGTATTAGCTGAAACCCCAGTAGCAGCTGGTTAAAGGCAATGGTGACAGGAACAGCCAAGGCTGGGCTGGCTGCTCCCCAGGCCAGCATCAGACTGAGCTCCAAGGAATTCACCCTGCCAGGAAGGGTCATTTGAGGAACACCGAAGCCCAGCTTTTGTATTCCTAATAGCAGACAAATTGTACCTGAGAAATACTGAAGCCCAGAATTGTGCTTTAGGTTTCAGCCACTCTTTCTTAACCAGTGTTAAGTCTTGTGAAAGCTGAGAGTCTTTTTTTCCTCTTAATCTTTTCTAGAAGCTTTTCTGGGCTTACTTATCTAGTGCACTGTCTCACTCTAGGTATGTGTCCAATAAGTAAAACAGGGAGTATAGACATCACAGAGAGTTTGCGTCCCATAACGTGGCCTAGGGGTAAATAAGCCAGTGTAGGTTGTAGTGAGCCCAATTGCCAGATTTTGGGGGGTCAGCTCACAGAAGCATGATACTTAAGGAAAGAAGCAGAAGAATGCATCAGGGCTCTGGGAAAACACACAAAAAATACTAATTTCCAAAATTTAAATCTCAGATTTAAGTTTAGCATCTCTTAAGAGTATCATATCCAAAATATGGACTATCCTATTTAAAAGAGACACTCTCAATGCCTATCAAGGTCTCAGCACGCACATAATCCAGCTACTATCCTGTTTACTCTTATACTAGTCTCATCTTTACTGATGGACTAGCAAAGAGGGACATAACTTGTTTATCCTCTATGCTATGTCTCAGTCCAACAAAGCACTGAAGCACAGATTTTGGAGTATGCAGGTAATGCTGCAAAAGCCATGCTGAGCACTTTGCCCAGGAAATACATAAACCACACTGCATTGTGAAGTCAGTACAGGTGCCAGGAGCTAGACACTGGGATACCACACTGGTCACTGTGCCTCTGATTGCCACATACCTGTATCACCTGGACTCCACCCTGTACAGAGCCAGAACAGAGAAAAAAGAAGAAATGGCTGAGAAAAAGAGAATTTTTTTTTTTGCTGAGAGGTGAGGGTGGGAGAACAGAAGGATGTTCACATTAGTGTGCCAGGGTGTAAGATGATAGATTTTCTGTAAGGGCTGATAAAGTTGTATAAAAAATCCCCAAAACATATTGGAAGGGACTTCTGGAGAACATCCAGTCCAACCTCCTCCTCAAAGCAAAACTACCTTCAAAGTTAGATCAAGTTGCTTAATACGTTAACATCAGAGAGGGAGAGATTGCCCAGCCTTTATACTACAAAATAACAGACATAGCAGGTAACAGTAACAGGTATTCTGATAAATTATCTAATTGAAACCTAGGTTCTTATGTTTTTCCTTAACATTTCAAAACTGGCTTGCAAAGTAAGGGAATTTCTCCCTGTGACATACAGCTTATCATCTATAGCTTCAGCCTTTGTTTCTACAGCCTTTCTGCTTGCTGGTAGGTCGGGGATGAAGCAAGAGGAAGATTGGGAGCTGGATACCTGAGCTTAGACCAGGTTTACCACTGTTCCGTGAATGATCCTAGTAGTCTGCTGCAACTAGAAACAAGCCCTACTCAGAACACAAACCCTGAATTTGGAAAGCATCACAATTTGAATTTTTCCCAATTCCTCCCCTCTGCAGCTCAGTATTTTAAAATTTTTCCTAACTATAATACAGTGATTTGGTAGCTTATCCTTCACACAGACCACAGTAAGACACAGTGTAACAGGGGAATGCAGAATTCTGGCAGTGTAAAAGCAGAAGCAGTTTTATTAACAGAAACTGTATCCCCTTCCTTGATTTTTCCCTCCTAAAAATGTTTAATCTTGTTTATGTGACAATTTGCTCCTGCCTTCTTAAATAACAGGACAAATTACTGGTAACCAAAACTTGGATAATATAGTTAATTACTCAAAATGAGTAATGAACATTCAACAATATCGCTAGTGAAAATCATAAAAGACTGGGTCGAAACTTTATGCTTCCAGCAAAGGTGGGGCACCAACAACACTACAGTGGGAGTGACTCTGTGACTCAGATGTACAGATTTTTCTTTAATTCCTCCTTGCTCCTGGCACATACTGTTTCACTCCTGAGCTACTCCAGTTGTAAAATATGACCCACCCTGCAATGGCTCATCTACTGTTTATATAACTCTTAGCTTTGCCTGTGTTTTCCAGATATGTTGCAACGGCAGAGGACAGGAAAGTAAAACTAAGGACTTCACTTATTTCCCCCTGCCTAGAACAATAGGCAAGTAGCTACCTAGATGAGAGCTGAGCATACATGTTTCAGACAAGGCTAGAAACGATACTCAGATTAAGTAGGGGGTGGGGAGAATAAATCATATTTAACTCTATATATAACAAGGTAGACAGAAAAAAACCCCAACAGCTCTGAGATTCAGAGCACAGACAAATTAATATAAAGAACCATGTTCTTGAAAAATGAGAAAAGATAAAGCTGTAGGAAAAAATATTATATTACTAATCTTAAAAACCAAACAATAATGGGAATTTTTTGTGCTTTACAGACAAAATACAAGGTTCAAGATCTTCCAAAAACAAAAGGACATTTAAAAATGATCTCAGAAAAATACAAGACGTTCAACCATGTTAGAAATAAAGGACTATCTTAAATTAATTCCCCTAATTTTTAAATTCAAAATTCTATCTGTAAAAGCAGGAGTAGGAAAGTCTAGAAAGGCCATTTTCTGTGTCATATTAAATGGAACCCTTTCCTCACCCCATATCTACTTCCCCCACTGAAAATTAGTTTGACAGGTTCCTGGCAGGGCTTCAGCAACTTCGTGTTTCTCTGGAATTAGCAAAAATGCTAATTTGGGCAGTTTGCTGCTAGTGCAAGTTTTTTAGCCTGGCTGAAGCTCCAAGGCTATTTGAGATAATATAAAATCCAAGAACAAAGGAGCACCTGTCATGAACCCCAAGCAAAGGAAACAGATAGTGCTCAAGGAATTAAAATGAATTTTCTTTACATCAAATGTCAAACGCTGTGAGAAGAGTGCTGTAGGAACAACTGGGGTTGCAGCTCTAAATCAGGGTGGAGGAGAGGAGAGAAGAGGGAGGGAAATTTGTTGGGTTTCTTTTAAACAAGGGCTGCCAGTGAAAGGGTGGGGATGGCCCTAGATAAGCTTCCTGATCCACTTCCACTGAGACACTTGAAACAAAGGAGTGGCAGAGCCATTTGCAGGCAATGGGACACGTACCTCAGACTACACCCCTTCCTCTTGGATGAGGTTATGGTTGCTCTCATCCGGATGGCCTTCAACACGAGACTGCTGGCTGGCTGGGTGTTGTGTCCAGAGCTGACGGCAGCACGGGCACAATGCAGCACTCTGACCACCAAATCACAGCAGTGGGAAAACAACCCAGTAAAAATCCTATCAGCAATGTGACACAATGAGCCTTCCCCACCCTCTGCTGAGTCTTACAGGTTTGCAGTACCCGTTTGCGGTCCTGCCTGTTATCTTTTCAGATCAGCCCAAACTGGAGACTGTTCCAGTTTCTAGACAGGTTTTGTTTGCTTGTTTTTAATATTAGTGTCACAGAATTTGGACTACAGGCAAGACTACAAGGGGAAGTTGCTAGTGCTGTATCCTTTGTAGGAGCATCTAGAACGTAATATAGGCAAAGCCACACTGTGCAGTCCCAACCTCTGAACAGCACCCTAGTGTGGTAGGCAGCCAGCACAGGATTTTAGAACTAGCTTGAATATTCATGGCAACAACACAGATTACAAAGTGGAAAAAAAAAGATCCCTGATAGCTAACAGGTGTTTATCCTAATTCAAGCTCTGTTTTCCAGTCTTGATTGGACAGTTTTAACCCTTGCTGGTATGGACATTTTCAGCTATCACTGCAGTATTCACATATTTCAAAGCTTACCAGTAAAACTGCATAAATCTTAAAATAAAAAGAGCAAGAACAGCAAGAACTGCATTAGAAAAATATCCTACCAGAAAAGACTGGTGCATACCCAGTGTCTGATATTTCTAAAGGGTTTTTATACCTGCAGAAAAAGTTATTACACTTTCTGTCATCAGTTGAAACAAGGATATTTTGAAAAGAAAATGATGAGGAGAAAAAAAAGTTCAAAATATGACTGGCTTTTCTTCCCTTATATGTTGCAGTTCCTCCAAACTACCATTAATATGTGTAGGCTGAATTCAAATCTAGGGCAAAATGTTGCAGGAACCTAAATCTAAGCTCTGACCATTTCTCCAAATGTGTAGTATATCAGGGGTTTTCATTAACAGACAATTACCTCAGAGGTTTGTCAAATTAAAATAAAATACAATATTGATTCTGTCGATCTGATTCCACAGGCATCTTTCGGACAAAACAACTGCCACCTCTAAACATATATACATACACCCCCCCCCGAAGACTACTTTAAAATTCTTCACTTCAGCTAATGTTCTCAAGTGAAGGGTGACAAATCCCCATGCAAACGGAGTTCTTTTCCCCCTGTAAAACACATGGTTATGTTGTGGAAATCTCTTGACACTAGATATTGTGTGATGGTTTACACCATTTCAATCCCCAAGCTTCATGAACAGGAAAGAGTGAATTAGGGAAGTATCACTACATTATCCTATTCTTATATATCCGACTATCTGTCTCCTTGACCTGGGGCATGATTGGGGTGAACCCATGGCTGTTTTTTTGCTGAGTGACAGCAGCAGCTCTAAAGGAACTGTGACTGTCCTCACTGTATATACCAATCTTATTTTTGGTTCTATTTCATTGAGCATTTTACTTTATAATCGGTGTAAAACCTGTGCTCCGGAATCCTTTGGGGATCAGCATGACTTTGGCCTTTGTCTTCAGGCCATCACAGCCATCTTCTTATGTCCTTACCCAAAACTAAAGCTCTACATAGAGGATTTCATGTTCATATGACTTAACACTTATATCTATAGTGATTTTAGATAATACCAAGCTTGTAAAAGATATAATCCTCAAGTTTTGGGACATATGCCAAGGAATTACTGCCTGATGTTAAAAAGAAACTTTCCTTTGGGCAAGTTAAAATATAATTGGCCCTTTGCAGGGATTCTGACACTTCCTTCCAAAGCAACAGGAATTAACATCAGAAAGGAAATATTGCAAAAACCTGCTTTTCCAAGGATTAAAAGATAAGCTTGCCAAATGACTCAAGAGACTGAAACAGAAGATAAAATCCTACTATATAAAATAAGATATAATTTTAAGACAGGCAATGCAAACTCAATAACACTTTTGCAAAACTGCCAGGCAATCATGATCTTCAGACTAGCTTGGAAAGGAGCATTAACTCACCTCAGAAAGGGAATTCTAAGGAAATCTTGTAGGAATGTCTGTCCATTACTGAAGTTAACTGAACATTAATGTTAACTGAAGTTAACATTAGTGCTGATGTTATTTCTATGAAAGGAGGGAAAACATCGGAATTCTAAGTGTCAAACCAGACGTATCTCACCTTCAGAGGCTATGTGGAGGCCTTGTCGAAGAAGTCTTAGATATAACTTCAGTTGTGAAACAGGTTAGAGATGCTCTACAGAAAATGGTTTTTATTACATGGCAAACTATATTTTATTATGGAACTATGAAGAAAATCAAATTACAAATCATGCAGCCTTGGAGATATGAACCAAAACATATACTGTAACAAAACAAAATAAATCTTTTGAGTATTTGGTATGCAAAATAATATTGGGCAAGTTTAAGACTATATGTAAACCTACATCTAGGAAAAGGAGTTAACAGAAACATGGAAGCAATACTTCAGAGCACTTCTGGACTCAAAGACCCCTTCTTGAGTAAACTTTAGAAAATTCCAGTAGCAGTCACAGATGTCAAATGGTCAAAGTCACATCCATTGGAACTGAAGCTCTCTATGTTAGTAGGGAAAAAAAGAAATTTCAGAGCATGTCCAAAGAACCTTCATGTCAGATATAAAGCCCTCACAGAGACCCTCAATTTACCATACAGGACTGTGCTGTGAAGGCAGAAGCATAATTTGAAGCCTCAAAGAAAAGCAAAGTTCATGTCTGGGAAGCCCTATCCAGCTGGGGAGAATAATTGCCATAACAACACAGACAAGCTCAACTCCAAATGTGGTCAACATTTCTGAGAGATCTGAACCAAGAGCTTAGAATGGAGTTATGAGACTATTGATTTTACTCTGTAAACTCATTTCCAAACTCTGTAACCTCTTGTTTGACCTTTATTTTAGTAGAAGAAATCAGAATATTTAACCTTTAGCCTTAACTTACAATAACTATGAAGCAACACCCACAGACTATCTGTCTAAGGGGGAGAGGAGAAAGATCTAGTTTATGAAGCCTCCTCATGTAACCTGACCACAGGTCTGTGCTTCAAATCACACCAAGCAGGGGTCTGACCCTGGCCTCAGGAAAGCAGTCTAACCACTAGGTTAATGTGTACTAGCTAGGTTTGAAGTGAAACCTCAAGAAACCTCACCTTAAAGCGAAGAAATAATCTCAACAAATATTTGTCAAAACAAACAACCACAAAAAGTTTCAGTTTCAACTCATCAGAATTTTTTGAAGTAAAATGAATTTTATGGTAATATCCTACCCAGCTCTAGCTGCTTTCCATATCATAGGTACAGACTAAAATGAGACAGAATGCGTTTCTGAGGGAAAGTCATCTACAGACAGATGGTTGAGCTGTGACCCAGATTTTCTCTACACCAGTGGAAACCTGAAATAACCCTATGGAGTACAGAAAGACAAAAACAACTCTGTTACCTCAGCTGTGACGGGACTAGTGGTTCAAGAGTCACAGGCTGGGTTCTCTGTATTTCTCTATTACTAATGCATGTTTCTTACAAACTTTGGAGGAAACTTACGACTTCCCACACTATACACAATCTCACTGGGGAGGGCAAAGGAAGTAAAGATGTCAATGGTAGAATCCATGCACATGCCTTGTCAGCTAAGTAGTTCTGCCTCCAGAGGGGATTTATATAAAAAAAGATGTACTACCAAAAAAAAATCTTTCTACTGAGGAGTAATTGCTAAGCTCAATATAATCAGCCAGCTATCAGCCTTATAGCTGTCTTAATTTAAGAAAACTGGTCTTGACAATTTTTCTGTTATTTACAGAACTCAGTGATCTGACCAGAGTATTCCAACCTCTGGCCCAGAACAGGATGAATGGCATTCCCATTGACCTTAAACCAGCATGCTGTAAAGAATCTCAGCACTGGAAAGATGGATTTAACTTCACAATGAAAATAAATTCTGCATGTTTTTCATGTGTATGAACTCTGCTTCTGCTCAGTGCACTGTGAAAAGCATTATCTAAATTGATAATAGATTCTTCCATTATAATAGTTTATATCTCTATGTGGTTTGACAACTGTTGACAACATTCAATGTCCTTTGACTAACTGAGAAAACAGTCATCTCTTGCCCCCCCCCAAAAAAAAAGAGAGATCAAGAGGCCTTCACTGTACTAGTAACCAAATTTTAACTATAAAACCCCACAAAGGCAAAAAAATCTAACTATTCTTCATCCCCTGCCAATCTGCCCAAAAGATGGCCTTTGCAGTTGAAAAAATGAATGGTAGGAAGTATATTTGTGCTGTTGCATCCAAGTTACCTTAAAATCTGTTTCTGTAGCTGGGATTACTCAAGTCCTTAGCGGCATGTCATCTATTGTCTACATATTGTCCCTGCTAGCTCCAGCTGAAAAAGCAAGTTTAGATAATGTCAGCTAGATCAGACTCCATGTAGAACGTTTCCCAAAGGACAATGATCCCCTTTTTTATCTCTATTGTGTGAGGGGTCTAAGTTAAGGTTCTTTCTGAATTTGAGGTAACTAACCTCCAGGTTCTCATGGAAAACTTCAAAAGAATAAGAAAGTTGAGTGAGGGAAACAATTCTTTCATAGATTCTTTTAAAGAAATTCATTCACCTTGGGTTGAATAGCAAAATATTTATTGCAGCAAAAGAACCTGGATAGTAACAAAGAGGACTCAAACGTTATTTTATAAAGACAACAATAGTAGGACAAAGACTGACACTCAATTCTACTCTGGACCCTATAGAACACACAAATGCAAGGAGGATAATTCAGTTCCAAATTCTGACGGTCCAGATGTCTCCTCATGAACAGGTTTCTAAACTTCTAATGTAAACAACAATGTCTAGAGAGAAATTTAATTCACCCTGAAGTAGACCCCTATTTTGGTAAACTGAAGACCAATTTAGGCTTTGCTGTATATAACACAATCTAAGATAGCAAGATCACCTGTAGAAAGCCACTGAGTCCTATTGTGTATGTCCAGCCTCTCAGATGATTGCCCTATTTTTTCTCATCTTGTACTTAAAGGGGATCTAACACCACTTCCTTGTCCTTGTGAGTTCATAGAGGCCAGCTTGGTAGGTATGATCAGCAAACACCCACCCAACTAGGTCAGGAAGCAAAATAAGTTACAAGCACCCTAGTTCATGGATCTTGAGGAGGCCTCAGCTGCACTGAGTCTCAAAGTTGTTAGAATTTTGGGGGAAGTGAGAAACAGGTTAAAACTGAGAAGACTTATGCAGTTTGTAGTGCTAAGAAGAGGAGAGGAGAAGAAGAATGGAGAAGCCAGCTAACCAGACCATGTAACACAGTCTGTTATGCAACCACAAACTTTCAAGTGCAGTATTCTGAGATGAAAAACCAGCAGTATTAGATTCGCCTATATGTTTGTGTCCTGATGATTTTTTTATTATTTTGTCACATTTACTGCATTTTATTATTCCTTCTAAAATCTTTAATCATTGCATGACCTATTTTAAATTATAAATACTATATGTACATGAAAATTACTCCATTTTATTAAATAATCCCAAAATCATTTTGTTTATTTTGCACAAAAATTCTTAAGGCATCTTTCAATACTACATGTCATGCCAAAATAACTTAAAAACTTAATTTTAAAGACCTTTCAGTATCTATTTATGATTTACTTAACCTCTGATTTGCTTCTGATTTTATAACTATTTGCAGCAATGCCCCAAAACAAAACTACATTCCCCATTGCATCTTGCACTATCACATGTTCTCTCTTTAGTGTACGTTGCCAGGCAAATACCTCTTCTTTATTAACAGCATGTATATACCTCTGTTCTCATAAAAATTTGCTACCCAGGAAAGACACAAGGCAAATGATTTTAACTTGCTCTACTGTTAGACTTTTTTGTGTGTGTTTAGATACCTGTTTCATATGGTACCCTGTGAAACAGTATTCAGTATGTGGTAAATGTATAACCTATAATAGATATAGAGTAATAAAAAAAGTCAATAAATAAGAAGTAAAATTACTTGCCTCATAACATGTCCTAATAAGTCAAGAAAAAGGCCTGTTTTCTGCTCAGCTCTGCCTTCACACCTGCTAAACCTTCAATAGATAGTACTAAATCTGGATTAAGGTCTTTAAATTCTTTTAATTCTCTCTGTAGAGGTAGAGAGGGTAAAAATCCCAACATCAAAGCTGTTTGGAAACTATCAGCTGACATCATTTGGGGAGAGTGTCTTAGGTAAGGGTCTTTGGCAGTGTTAAAACCAAAATTAAGCCTGGTAACAGTATTGATTTCATTCAAACAGGTTTAACCAAGGTACCGTATAGTCCAGCCCAGTGAAAACAGTCTACTGCAAAATTACTCACTTTAGCTGTCTGAACATCAATCAGGGAGACATCAAAACCATTTTAGAAAGCTACTCAGGAGAACACCTGCAATCTGTGAGAAGAAGGAACACCTGCTCCACCGTGATTACCGAGAACGGAAGTCAGCATCTTTCAGTATGAAACAACCCTTTCTTCAGATCAAAAGCGAAGCAGGAAGACAGTAAGTTATTTGTGTGGAACTAGCATCAGCACAGAGATAGAAGCAGCATGCTTGGAAGCGTTTGCATTGAAAAACACCCAAATCCAACCCACTTGAAAACAACCCTGAAATACAGGCTTCTACAATACTTCAATAGAGCTTTTGTAGTATTACAAAGAAAGAACTAGACTTCAAGTATAAAATTGGGTTTAGCACACACATAAAGTAATTTACTTCTAATTTTTACTGTCA
This sequence comes from Neopelma chrysocephalum, assembly GCF_003984885.1. Classification (NCBI taxonomy): domain Eukaryota; kingdom Metazoa; phylum Chordata; class Aves; order Passeriformes; family Pipridae; genus Neopelma; species Neopelma chrysocephalum. The sequence goes on along the minus strand of NW_020897742.1, from coordinate 4,956,295 downwards.
GTCCTCTGACCCCCCCTTTTTTTCAATAATTCACAAAGTAAAAGAGGTCTAGTGCTATTCACACAGAGTTCAAAATGATACACATTTTAACCAGACAGACAGGTCCTTTCCCAGGGGTCTTACATTACCGAGTCACGTTTTTCACCTCTAAATTCAAGCTGCTTCTGATGAGAAATGCTGCAACTCAGGTTAAACAGTATATGAAGTCCCACAGAAGTGTTTATTAGGACTAGCTCATTCAAATCCTTGTGGTACCTACTATAATATATAAGCTCTTATTGCAGATGTTTTCCCTGAAAAGAAAATTAGCTAAAGAAGCTAAAAATAGCTGGAGCCACTTGCAAGTCAGTGTAAGCTTTCAGAGACATAACTTTTCTCCTCCTCAAACCAATATGCCCCCCCGACCATTCTTTTGTCACTTGTTGACCTTAATATGAAGATAATTCACATAAGACTGAATTTAATTCCTCATCTACAAAATTATGACAAGTTTTCAGAGATGCCTATTCTTCTTTTTTGTGTCTGAGTGGAAGGTGGTTTCTTGCTCAAAGAAGAATAAGGTTGAGGAATGTTCTACAAGGGAAGACAAGATATACAAGTAAAGTTTTGTGTTTTCATTTATTTTCCCTTCTCTTTTTAATGTAGTCAAAAACTGGAATCTGGTGTACTGAAGAGAAGGAGGAGCAGATTATGACCATGAATGTGTTTAACTGTCTGCATAGGTTGAACTAACCTTTACAGAAAAAGCACTATAAACTTTCAAGATTTTCTGACCACTTGACAGAAAAAGACAGGGGAAGATTCTATATCTCTGTAAGGGGAACAGTCTAGCTTTTTGACAAGAAATTAAAATAGTACTTTCAAATAGAAGTGGTATAGAAAAAAAAAGACGAAAATGGTGTATAATGCATTTACCATGTGAGAACCAAAATACCCTGAAACTGAGAAAAATATTCAGAGTAAGTAGTTTAACAGATAAGCTCTTAATTAAAAAGTGGTGATTCCAGTTACCTGTGAAAATGAAATACTTGCTTTAGCATATGTTATGCAATATGTCAACTGGTACAGATGAAATGTGCTCTTGCTTCATCAGTTATTACAGTCAGGATATTTTTAAACTGTCCCTAGTACCTGAATGGCTAATGTTTAACTAAGAGTTTCACTCTGGGAGGTCTCAGCTACTTCCAACAAAAGCTAATAAAGGCAAGCTGGATTTCAGATTTCAGCTTGGCCTCTCCTACTTAACATCTAGAATCTCATTAGCAATTTTTTCCAGTAATGGTCTATGCATTTTACATACATACAAAATTTTATGTGTATATATATATATACATATATGTATGAGTATATCTGAATCATTATTTTACCAGCATAGTTAAACAAAACAAAACAAAACAAAAAACCCCAAACTGCCCAGATGCTAGTACTGTGCATTCAAGACAGCACTGCTGAAACTCATGATCCCTAAAAGCAGGGTTGTTCTGGTTTGCTAATTCTTGCAAAAAATCTGCCATTTTTAGCTTTCCATTTAAATATCCAAACATTGTAGTAAATTAGATGAGATAGGAAAAAAAAGAACAGTAGGATATTTTTATATGATTATTACTTTAAATTTTGTCAATATTATAAAGAGATCTCTACTGTTGCTACTAACTGTATGGTCATTTTACTACTTCCCTACATTTTTGATGCCTTCAGTAAATTTAGACTTGGGCCCCTCATTTTTATGAGGCTAGAACAGCAATGTCTGTGCCCAACAGCAAACAGAAGAGTATTATTTAGAGCTCATGTCCAACTGCCTTCACTGTCGCCGTGTGTGTAGGTACATGAATGAGGTAAAACCTCATACTTCTGCAGCCCTAAGCAAAGACTTTACTCTTCTACTAAAGATACATATTGAAATAGTGAAAATAACCATCTGTGTTCTACAAATTTCATGTTGTGCTCTCCTTAATAGCACCAGGGAGAATGTAGCTTATTTTGTGGAGGGTCTTTGAAAGCAGCTGCCTGTATGCTGTGTTCTGTGCCCTTGGAAGGTCAGATGGCACTCTCACAGAGCTGCACAGGGTACAAAAAGACACAGTGGCTCAGATCAAGTTGTCCTCTAGCTCAGCACTTGGTCCTGGGTGGTGCAGGCTCCTGTTTGAGCTGCCTGTGGCTGCAGCCAAACTATTGGGGCAGTGCCAGGAGGTGGAAGCCTTCTAAGAGGAATCCCAGCTGTGTAGAGCACTGTTGGGCAGTATCCAGTGACTCCTGAGATGCCTTCATACAGGGTGAGGCGTTGCTCTGAAGCATGTGCTGCTCAGTGTTGCCTTCTGGTTTAACATTTGGTTCCTATGATTCCATATTTTTTATATTTTGATCTTGACAATCCTTTTCCTCCCTTCTCTTTGTAAGAAAGCTGTATTCTTTCCACAAATCTTGTTACAATGGATGTCAGACAACTGCTTAGCCCTGCTCTTCATTCACAGACCTACCACTAAGAGAATCCAGGGATAGGAACTCGACATATTACCAGGGAGTTCATCCTGGTGTACATCAAGTCTACCATCTTCTCTGAAGCATTTTTTCAAAGCTCAGATCCCCACACATGAGTCACAAACAGAAGAGATATAAGAAGAGCTTTTTGCAAATTAGCTTATTAGTTCCATCACTCCTCTTTCTAAGCATTCAAGTTATCTGCCCAGATGGCTGTTCACTGAGTCACATTCCTCCCTCACCATTATGTTTATCAACTATTTAGGTTACAATGGAAAATCCTTTAAGCATGACCTTGTCTCCTGAGGCCCTAATTCATCAACACATTTAAGTATGCATCAGCACGCAGCCTTATTCAGTGAAATGCCATCAATTTCTTTGATAACACCACACACCTCGTGCAAGCAGCTTACTGAAATGGGACCATAGTACCTTCTGTGTACACAAGTAATATTTTCAGGCCAGATGAAAACAGGACCATATAAAGAATATGTGGTCATGAAAGATACAATTTGCTGTTGTGGGAAAGTATACAGTTAAGAACCCACAGATTTATGAATGACTGCCAGCAATTAAATTTAATTTCCCTACTATAGACTTGGGCAGAGATGATTCAGTATCACTTCCAGTTATTGTTGTAAGGTCGGAAAACCAGAAGACTTTTATAAAAGAAGTAAACCCAAACCCAAACTAATTAAATATTCCAGGAGAGTGAGTATTTCCACATTCAAATTTTTGATTCAAATTAAAAAAGGAGAGAAGGATAAAGCAAAAGAATACAAATCATGGACTTCAGTTTTATTTTATCTATCTAAATTCATCTCGCAACTGTCCCAGAAACACAGCATTCAAACCAGAACAATTCTGGTGAGAATACAGGGAATAAAATAAACTTGCAACACTGAACATAGAATCTTCCTCCTTTCTTTTTATCAGCGGGTTGAGACACATAGGGTAAGGTTAACAAAACACTGAAGTGCAGAACACTATTAAATAATCTACAAAATTTAAAATAAATAAAAAATAAAAAAAAAACCCTCAAAACAACAGCATAATTTCTAGCTCATTAGAGTACCTCAAGAGGCAATGACCAAGGTGAAAGATGAACACTTTTACCACTGCAGAGTCCAGATTTCTGTTTCACAAGGACAATATTAGTATCAGTGTGTTAAAACACCCCGACAAAGATTGATGATTATGTTTTAGTCCTTTTAACTAGAAGAAGAAAAATGTTAGCTCTGTATTTTAATACTAAATGCAACTTCTCCTTTGCATGGGAAAAGTGCATTGGCAACACAACATCAGGTGTAGAAAAAGAATGAGACCAAAGTGAAAATGTGGGTACCTGCACAGTTGGGTAGCTTTTATCTCTTCTATAAAATAGCCACTGTGCAGGCTCTACCTGTAGAATAGGATAAAGAAAATAAGCAGGGTGAGGCAGTAGATAAAAATTCAAGGCAAGCTCTTAAGACAATACAGTGACAAGTATAATTAATAGAACTGTGTAATGTCCTAAATAATGAAAGAAGGAGAAAGAACTAGGATTAGAAAGACAAGTACAGGAATGCAAAACACCGTTCTGGTGTCATTGTTTCTTATCTGCATGAGATTGTGGAAACTTCCTCACTGTTCAAGTTGAAAAAAAGAAAACAACCCAAAAATGCAAACCAAAACAATGATTAAACAACCATTGGTACTTTTACACTGATATGACCAAACCTTGTTTTGTGTATGAAGTAAGCCTATGTATCACTTTTTGTGTGTCAGTTGGCCTTGCTTTCTATGACTAAAAAGGATGATGAAAACTGAAAAAGATATACAGGAGAGCCACAAAGGCAACAGCTTCAGTGGCGAGTAACTCAGCACAACTGTAGTGGATCAGTAGATCAAGGTAGTTCTTGCTGATGCCTCTCTCTGTGATCACCTTCCTGGGTTAAATTTAAGATTTACAGCTAAATTTAAGATTTCTTAAAGTATCCTTAACATTCATATGATTTAAAGGTGTCTGAAAGATTAGTTTGAACCTGATGCCCCCATAAGGAGGTAGAACATATTTGATCTGCTACTGGACCAGATCTTCCTCTTAAATTTCTTCATGGGTGATCTGGTGCACACCACTGCTACCTTGTGAACCTATAGCAAGCAGCATCGACCAAGTAGCTGCCTTCAAAATGGCATGTTACTCCATGTGACCCCAGCCTGCACACAGCCAAAGTATTTCAAGTACAGAGCAACTTGCCTTATGTAAAGATTTCTACTAAGCTTCTCAAAATGAAGACTGATAGAAGACCAGATCTATTGTAGAAAGGATATTTTGCTCCTATAAAGCCAAATACTGAAATATTCTTGAATCCATTCAGCAAAAGGCTTGATTATAGACAGAAATTCCTAGTTTAATCTTGATGAATACAAACTTAAAATTAAATGCAGAGTTTTTTAATGAACATCACTATCGAAATAAATTATTTGATCCCTTTGTATTTAGCTCAATTATCATTAGCTATCTGATACAGAGATCACATAGGGGTAGACCTGAAAACTTTGTCAAGTTTAGAGGTAGATGAGATGAAGTCCTCTGCAGCCTGTGCATTTGACTGTGGATTTGACTTTCACTGGCTAGAGATAAACAAGTTCAATTTTCACATGATCCAAACTATATGTATTCTGGAGGATGTAACTATGAAAGTCTTTCTTTTGTTGCACCTGTAAAGTCCTAGAGGCTTGAAGTAGCCAGTTACAGTCAGGAAGTCAAAACAGAAGATCTTTAACACTGGCTCTGTTTACAAATGACCCACATGAAAGACCTCAAGTGAATGCAGTGGTAGGAAAATCAGGAAGGGTAACAATTTTTCTGGAAGAGAGAAAATACAGACCAATGACTCCTGCTCTAGACAGAGGCAACAGCACTATTAACTGTTCTTTTCTTAGCAGCACCTAAATATCCTTAAGAATCTCAACTTGTTCCAACATTTTATTGGTTTTATTTTAAAAACAAGTTAATTAGGCTTCAAATCCAACATACTTAACTACTGAAAATGTGTCATGTTTTTGTTTGGGTTTTTTTTCTTTTTTTGTTTTGGGTTGAGAGTTTTAGGGATTTGTGTTTGATTGCTTGGGGTTTGTTGTGGTTTGTTCTTTATTGTTTCTCTGTTGTGTCTGAGTTTTTTGTTTTTGAGGTGAGTTTCTTTGTCCTTAAAAAAAAGGAATAAAGAACAGAAAGGAGCAGGTTCAGGTGAAGTTGAAGCTTTCACAGTTACTCACATATCTTTAATGCAGGGTGTAACAAGGCTTTCAGTACCAACTCTCCAAGTACACTCCCTGCTGTGGCATTCTCACTGCCTCAAAATAACTCAGCGTGCAGTGCAGAGATACTAGTCTTTAATTAGAGACCAGAACAGTTTCAACATATGGGTCCAGATTCTATTCAAAGCAACTGTACTACAAGTGCACAATCCACCTTTTGTTGAGTTCAGCAGAAACATAACCTCCTGCCTTCAGTCTGAATATAATACAACCTCCCCGAAGCCAGTGTAAGTCACAATGGGGTGAATAATCAAGGCTCGGACTATTAACTAAAGTAACTGTTTACTGAAGTTTGTAAAACCCCTTTCCTTCACCCCTTTATAATCAGGCTGCCAGTCTGGAGGCAGGCCCAGTGGTTCCCATTCTGTTCCTACAGGGTTTTCTGGACAACAGCGCAAGAGTTTAAAAAGAAAAAATATGAAACAATACTGAGGTTTGTGTGTGTGTGTGATTGTTATAAATGAAGTTGATTTACAATAAAAAAAAAGGATCTGCATAACATTAGAATGAAATAGTGTGGTGTGAGCTTGAAATATTGTCGGAATTTGTAGTGAGCTCAAGGGTGGACCTGCTGAGAAGAGAAAGCTCTCCCTTCTGCAAGATGCATGTAAGGACTGGGTACTGGCTTTGGACATACATCTCCCAGCTACCTCCTCCCACCTCACCTCAAATTCAAGTCTTTAAGGAAAAAAAACTAAATTGCTTTTGCTTTGGTTTTCTCTCTGAAAGCCAAGTGGCAGGGTGGTTGTTTTATTTTAAGTCTGGCGGGCCCATCAATTTCAATTGCCCCAACCACCTTGGCCAGGGCATGGTGAACTGACACAGTCCGATGTTCCAAAAATGCTGGAGGGCAAATGGCACATGCTGACCATTTGCCCAACAGTTGTGATTAAGGCACTTGGAAATGTAGCACATACCAAGGTTTTATTTAAAAAAGAATGAAACAGCAAACTCACTAAAAAGAATTTGTGTGTTTATTTTCATTTTGACAAGCAAAGGTAAAGTAGCTTTTAACTTTGAATATTCCTGAAAGTCTTCAGAGAGCAATTGTGAAGACATTAAAAGCACCTTTAAACTGGGATAAAAGCAGTAAATGAAGGTCTTTTCTTTGCTAGTGCTGGTTGGAAAAGAGCCGGTTCCCTGAGAAGGGTAAGTATCCATCCAGATTAACAAGTTATTTTAGGGTGTCATTATTACATGGCAAGAAATAAAGTGTGCTGAAGGCTACATGAAGAAAAAAAGCTTTTCTCCTGAACAGCAAATGCAGTTTCCAAATCTATCAGGAATGCTACAATTAGTGGTCTAAATATTTCATAAAAAATAGGATTTAATGGACTACTTCATTATTCATATTTCTACTAATTAATATTGGCTTTGCTTTCTGGACATCCTACTAAAATTTGGTAAGGTGTATACTGGCACAGTGTGTGACCTGTTTTGTGAAAAACCTCCTTAAACAGATCAGCATATATAAAAGAAGGTTTCCATGATAAAATGCAGCTTTCACAAAGTGTCCTAAATGCAGTCTAACCTTTGGATAAGAAAGCATGCCCCTTTAATCTCTTTTATCTTCCTATAGCTGCTGTATTCCTTGAAGATACATTTTAGACAGTGTTTACACTAAAAAGAAACAAACAAAAAAGAATACCGAAACAATCATCTACATGGCAGAAATTCAATTCAACCCTGATAAAAATTTATCTAAGCAACAAATTATTTTATGATGCTCACTGTGCTTTCAGAAGACAAAATCCTTCACCTGGAGAACAGTCTTTTCCCCTACTGAAAAGCTAAGATTAGAAAACAGCTACTACATGAGAGAATTAAGTGAGCAGAACATCTTACTGTAAAAGCAAGACAAAAACACAAACATCAATAGCAATTTTGAAAATTGAATTTTATTAATAACTGAAGACATGATGACTTCAACATTAGCTTGAAATGATTAACTGTATCTGTACTAATCTTTTCCTATGACAAGAGCTTCCATACAATTAAAACAACTCCGTGGTTCTGGAAAACCTTGTAAGGTAAAAAAGGCAGAAGATTTTCCTTGCTTGTGATGATTACACAGTGAATACACTCGAAGCATCTGAAATGAGAGCCTGCATTTTTCAGCTGTGTTTGTATCTGTTCAGATACTCATCTGTTCCCTTGTGCTGAAAACACAAAATGTACAGTAATATGTAATGTCGTCCTCTAGCCACAACAGCCATGGCTCATGCCCAAGTAAAGCATTTCTTTTTGTAAAAGAGACAACATTCATTTTCTGTACCCCACTTTGTTATTAGAATTGAATGGTCATCAAGTTTAAGCATCAATTCATCAAGCCTGCTTATCTAAAATGCACTGCAGGCAGCACAGTGCAGCTGTCCACAGTGTGATCCATCAGTACTGCATTGCTCAGCCCAGGACATTTCCATCATTTCTGTACATGAGATACGTAGACTCTATTTGTCACTTGGAGCACTTGTGACTCCAGCATTTTGACTAGGAAGAAGACTTGAGAAGATTAGAATGAGAGGGAGACTGAGAAGTTCGCCCTGATACTGAAAGGTGACTTCCTTTGGGGTATCCTGAAGGCAGTTTCTGTTCATTAAAAAAAAAAAAAAAATTAAAAAAAGCAATCCTTAACCTCAAGTGAGCTAAGTTTGGGTTAATTTGACAAACTAAAAGCAATTCTGATACAGATACTCCTAATATGTGTGCTCAGAAAGCAAAAACTCCTCCTACTAGTTCTTTACAGGGTATATGGAAACATTAAACACAGCTCAGATGGTGACATGGATGTAAAAGTGCCCATGGTGCTGGGAGAGCCACTGCAGTATGCAGAGTGCCTTAGAATCATAGAATAGCTAAGGTTGGAAGGGATCTCAAAGATCATCTCGTTCCAACTCCTCTGTCATAGGCAGGGACACCTTCCACTAGACCAGGTTGCTTGAAGCCCCATTCAACCTGGCCTTAAACACTTCCAGGGATGGGGCATCCACAGCTTCTCTGGGAAACCTGTTCTACCCTCAGTAAAGAATTTCTTTCTTACATCTTTATTAGTCAAGACATCAATGGACAAGAAACTACCTTAAAGATGAGTGAGTGCTTCAAGCAACAAGTAGCTTTTTGGGTGTCCTGTGGTCCTGTGGTCAACAACATTTTACCCGCTTAGTTTGATGAGTGCTTTGCAGTGCAGTCAGGAGGCATTTATCCTTTGCACCACTATTACCTGTTAGTTTACCTGACAATTAAGCCAGTGGGGTACACTGGAAGAAGTGAATAAAATGTAGCACAGACTAGTAGCTCCTATGTTTTTGCTATTATCACAAGTTTAAAATTTGCTCTTGAAGCTCATGTTTCCAGCTGCTGGAAGTTTTCTGTGTTAAAGTTCAAATTTTAATGAACATGAGCAATGAAGCAATTTAACTGGAAGGGCTGTATTTGATTTGATAATGTGAGATATTCTTTTACAGTGCAGAATGCTACTAGATCTTTAACCTAATGTGAGAATTTTTTTCCATTATCGTGAAATAATGGAAATCTTAGGAGCATATAATCTGCTTTCAAAGAACCCTTCAAGTCTTTATAAGTTTTTCTCAACTGAACCATTTCTGGTTCACCCGCCATTGGTGTGTTCCTGATGTGAGTGTTTACCATTTTTATAACTGAACTGCCATGCATGCCTGTGTATATCTCTATATATGTGCATACACACACCTGCCTCCTCAGATTTTATTAATGCAGCTGTGTACAAGCACATAAAGAGCTATGTCATGCACAGCATTCAGGAGCACTGTCAAATGTATGGGCTAATGGAGTGTGTAGCATATGGTATGTTAATTGTCTCACATTGGAGCTGAGATGAGCAAGTGATGAGGAAACAGATTCAAGCTGACAGTAATGTATCACTTCTGGTATCTCAAAGTATGTGGCTTCCTAGCTGGGAATCACGGAGAACCTGGAAATGGAAAGCATGCTGAAGCTGTCCTTATCTGGAGGCAGTGCGTATATGCAGCACTTCAGTGTAATCACACATGGATCTTATCTCTTCTTTAACTTTTAATTGACTAAGACATTTCTGGTCACTTTCTAAAATTGCAAAAGCAGACGTGCATAGATTAAAAATAACAGTAATAGATAGGAAAATGTCTGGGAGATGGGGTTTAGTTTGTCTCAGCCAACAGATTAATCCATGTTGTTCTTCAAACTGAGTGTTCTCTTTACTACTATTCTTCTCATCAAGCTCAGAGAGGAAGAGATCAGTACTAATGACACTATAACCTCTACAATCTCCCCAGTTATCTTTCAGTTCTCATTGGATTTGCATATATATAGTACTACATAGCTAAATCCTCTGTGACAGTCACAGAGAGGCTCTTTAGTGTCCAAAGGAAAAGGTAAATCTAACAACATTCAGTTCAAAAGCTCTATACTTCTAATTCAGACATACTGAGATTGGGGGTGAGTCAACAAAAAAAACCAATTTGGAAGCAGTTGTTCAGCGTGGTGGGAGACTTTGCCTGTTTATGCCACATGCTGTAACTAAAGAGTTTAAGCAGCTCTCAATCCCAGAACTGAAACACTACGACCAATTATTAAAACAAGTGTTTTGCATTGGCATTTCAAATAATGGATGTTCTTTTTGTAATTGCTTTGCCTAGTCAGTGGAATGCTGTCATCACTTTTGGCCGCTGGTGCATAAATTTACAAACATCATGCAAATGCACTATTTGTAATAAAACTGACTAATGAACTTTAAAGCCCAATTATTTGTACATGTCTGCTGGCTCAGAGTAATCATGCATCATTCAAATTTACACTTACATACTTGCTGTAGTTCAATTTTAATCACTTGTTAATCTAAGGTTCATGATGAGCATCACAAGCAAAGCTAGATAGAAAATGAGTTTCTCAGACTGTGAAGGTCTGATACTTCCAAGATTGCGGTAGAAATAGAATTTGGAAGCTCTTTCAGAAAAAAACACATACCACAATTGAAATTAGAGGTAGTCCCCAAAATTCAAGTGCGATATCATCTCCTGCAGGACTCCAGAGCATATCTGTGTCCAAGTCCCCTGGGCAGGGTGGGACATTGATGGAGGGATTCCACCTGCAGTGGGTCTGTACAAGGTCTATGTATCCGTGTAAGGATGCAGATTGTTTAGTTGATTTTGCAAATGCATGGCCAATAGACCATTGTGAGAGGATTTCTGACAAACTCACTGGGCCCTTGGTTTCTACAAATAGGTTTTCCAAGTATCTTAATCTGGCATCTTTTTATTTAAACATTTGTTTTCCTGATGCCACTCCTACAAAGAGGTTTTAGATAGGTAGTGACACCCTGTTGGCCCACTTCCACATCTGGCTCTTTGTTTTATGAATTAACTCTTCTTGCTTGTCTTTGTCTTTCCTCAACCAAATCAGCACTATCCTAGTTGTTGTAATAACAAAAGTTTATGATAAGATAATTAAATATATAAAGCAATTATCATCAGAAGCTAAAAGCTTTCTGCTGACCTGATGAAGATGGTTCAGATTCAAAGTAAGTTCCCTGTTCTCCCTGGTCTAAGACTGGGGGAAATATGGTGGCCAGACTGGAATTACTGTCAATGATTTACCACCAGAATAGGAGCAGAGTGAACCCCCTGGGGGCTGCTTCTGACTCTGTCACTGACCTTGGATTAGTCCCTTGACTTCTCTACACTTCATCTTACCTATTGCAAGACTTAACTGTCTAGAGTACAGATTTAGAAGTTTAATTAAGCTTTACAAAAATGTTTAAATCCCTCAATATGAGGCTATTCTTTTTTTCTTTTCTTTATTTTCATGCACTGAAAATAACAAAAAAAAGATATAAACAAACATCTAGAAGAAAGCTGCTGTGCTGCTCACTTCAGTCAGCATTCACAATCTCTCTGCCAAAAATGAGAGCTCTTGCTCAGGATGCTGTTTCTTCAGTGAGTGAGGTGGCAGTGAGAGCTTGTCACCTAGTTGATGCTGCATGTAGTGACACTGAAACCCCCAGGAAATTCTTCAGGAGAACAGTTTGTTAATGTCACCACTAAAAACTCTCATTAGAAAAATCATTGCTAAGAGTAAATGCCTTCTGTCTTTATACCCCTCTTTCTGTCTCCTCAGAGCCTGGTATTTCCACTGGGAGTTGGGAAAGTGCAAGAATCTGTCATATTGTCATAACAGAAAGAATTAAAAGACCCTGCTAGCTGTTCCAAGCATTGAACCTTTCTCCATTTTTTTTTCTCTTTTACCCAGTAAAGAAAATGATAAAATTTCACCTCAGGAAAGAGAAGAAGCTAGAAATAGGAGGATGGAAAGATATGAGGATAAATGTCAAAGATTCGTTAAGAATCAATGTTAGGAGAATAAGCTAGAAAAGAATTCAGGTAAAAAAGCAATTGAGACTTTTCAGAGAGCCCCAGGCAAGTGCAAAAACCCTGTCTCAGTAATGCACATAAGATCAAGGGACATTTCATTAAATAAGTTTTTATGTGATTCACTGGGAATCAAACTGTGCCAGTCTTAGCACAGGCAATTGCTTTGGTGAAACAAGGAGAGTTTTAGGGAGGTGAAGGTGGAGGGACATTGAGCTTGAATAAATCTTTTCAGGATAGCAAGGCCAGGCTGTGTCCTCTAAGCCCAGTGCCTCCTGAGATCTTTCCTCTTCCAGCCCACTGAGCAATTTCTCTCTGTTCTCAAAACTCATTCCTTTCCAATTTTATTCAATATCAATGCAAACCACTCAAGGAGTCTGAGCGACATTTCAAATTAGAATACTAGCAGTGTCTTGACAACCGACAGCCCTGTATTTCCTTGTATCTAATCACAGCAGAACTGTCTTACAATATGCTGCTCATAGCTTCACCATCCTGAGAAAATGCAGATGGAGTAGGCCTCAGGCAAGTGAGATGTTTGAGCAAGTAAGAACTGGAAACTTTTGAGAACTTTATTCAGCTGTGACCTTATTTTCTATTGATCCCTCCATGTCAGAGTTTTCAGTTCTTTCTGGGCATAAATTCAGTTTTTGAAGGGCAACACAGTTCCTGCTACTGAAAGAATGGTCTCTGCAGATTGCTAGCTTTTCTAAATCTCCCTGGAAAGGTTAAACATCACTGCTTGAATCCTTTCAAGGTCTTCATCTAGTCACTACACAGCAGTTGAAACAACAAAGTCCAAAATAAAACACAATGCTATCTTTCCGACAGACCAGGTGATTTCCTTCCTCACCAGATCTTCCTGTTTCTAGTAACTACTTCCTACCTTTTCTAGGCACAGTTTTATTAAGTAAGAGAAATATCATGTCACATCTAACAGCTCCCTTCCCTCAGATCTTTTCCCCATGAGCAGTAGATTCTTACAATCATCTAACCTTGTGCTTGTGGGTTAATCTGCTCAGACATGGTCTATACCTACATTTAAAGAGACTTCAGAGAAGGCTTGTTGATGCTGAAAAAAAAGTAGCCTATGCCTCCATTGTAGGTCCTACATATAAGCTCCTGCAAGGCTAACAAATGACGTCTTGCTCTGACCTCCTGGAATTGGTCTCTGTGTTGGTGATGCTGTATTGTGTCCTCTTGTTGGACCTGCCAGAAGGTTTGTCCTTAAGAAAGCCTCCAAAAGGACATCCAGTCACTACAGATATGTTTTAAGACCACAAACAACCCTGGAAATGAGTGAAATTCAGCAAAAGAAAATATTAGTCAAAAGTAAGTGTCCTCTCTGGCTACCTGGAAAAGAGCTCCTTCTCTCCAGTCTTTGCTCTATCCATCAATTTCTAGTAGTTTCCAAAGTTGCAATAAATTACCCAGTCCCTTCCTGGTCCATAGGAATGCATCCTCTCTGTCACCTCTGTAGTGAAGATGTTGCTCCTTGCTCTTCTCAAGTATTTCCACTTCCGCTGCAAGCAGGTACAAGGATAGAGACGCTCCTCATCACTGCAGGCTTCTCCCTGCTGAGTGGGTTCAGTTGTATTTGGTTACACAGTCCCTATTGCAGAGGTTTGACCTTGCCCATAACAAGCATCCAGGCCACAGGAGGATGGCAGATTTCCAGCCTGCTGCCCAGCCATAGCCCTGTAGCTGAACAAACATATAGTTATGAATGCAAGAAGGCAAATATAAGCGATGCCATCCATCTGTAAACCACAACTACAATTTAATTTACTAAAGAAATAAGGTGAGGAAAAAGCAGTTCCTAATGATTTGGAAGCGAGGAGTCCTCATGCAGTGGTAGAGGCTGGTGGCTGCACTGCTTTTCTCTGCTTCACAGCAGCTCCCTGGGGAGCACGACACACAATGATGCTCCCAGATCCAGAGCTCCTTTACAAAACAACACTATTATTTCTCCTCTTTTTACTGCCTTATCCAAAAGAGTGACTTAGATTATCTCCTGTTTGGAAGGAAGTGAACAATATTAACAATCTTCCCAGCTCTGACAGTGGGTTAGTCTCCCTTTCCTCACCTCCAGGGAATCCGGATTCTGGGGCAGTAAACCCCATAATCCCAGTCCTAGAGAGTTAACTCAAGCAAACCAAATCTCCAGAGGAACTAACCAGAGAACAAACAAGTAAATCTTCTGTATAACCACTGTATAGACACTCTAATAAAGAACACCTTTTTATTACTGTTATTATTGAGCTCAGCTTTATACAAACTTAATAATTTTTTTAAAATATTCTATCACTTCTAATGTTGCACTATTTGTACACTGTTTATGATCTAAGCTCTCTCTGTTACATACTTGGAGCCAGATTCTCATTCCTTACACAAATGTCCAACTTTTCACCAGGGATCCATTATGGTTTGGAGTAATCCTTCTCCCAACACACAACTATACCACAGCATCCCAGTGGCAATAACAAGCCAAGGCAGCACACAGACTACTTCCACAAACCACTGTTAGTGCGACTATAAACAACAGTAGCACTAACATCTTCTCCCTTACTATTTGAAAATACATCCTTCTCCTCAGTGCTATGAACAGAACTCAACATAAATTTAAGAAGTGCCAGCAGCATGCCAGCAGCTGCTGCTTTTATAAAAAATGAGAACGATACTTCTGATGTCATATTTTCTTTTACTTCAGGAAACAGTTTTTAAGTAATTTTTGGCATTCAGAAACAATATAAGACATGAAAGAACATAATAAGTGGTTTATGTTTGCTTCTTATTAAAGTAGACATTTTTCTGTTGCCCTGTGAAGAAAGCCAGTTTGCTATTCTACTCAGTGGTTTCCTTTTAAAAGGTTCACTCATTTAAGTTTCTGAATAAAAGTATTTAAAAAGCCCAAACCTTTGTTATTGTTTTCAGGAAGGTGCTGTAGCACGTGAAGGTGCAAACAACTCATCTGTTTTGTGACTATTAACACCTTAGTCTTACATTTGGACATTAAGTCATGGAAGCACCTAAAAATATGTGTAAAATTTTATTTTACCTTTCCTTTTAAAAAAGCAACACACAGAGCCACAGCAACACACATTCCAATAGAAACCTTTATAGGACAGTAATTTTTCCCTTAAATAGTAGCTTTCCAGATCTTTCTCGCACAAGCGTTTGTTTAGTCAAAAGAGTTTGTGTCAATCTTGCAATGAAAAACAAAGCACTTGGGTGCTATACAAGCTACAGATGAAAGTACTTGCTGGACTGAGCCACAGTGCTCTGCCCAGATATACTGCTTTAGACTTTAATAACTCTTAGGGGGAAGTAAAGAATAAGAAAACAGCCCTTGCAGCTTTTCTAAACCGTAAAATCTCAAAAACTGCTTCTGTTTATTTAGTAAGACTGGCAGAAGGATGCTTTTCATGTGCAGCCATAGGATGCGCTGGCAGCATATCAGTGATATCTACATACAGATGAACTGAGTAGAAAAACAACTCCCTGCTTGTCCCAAACATGTAATATTTATTTATTTATTTATTTATTTATTTATTTATTTATTTATTTATTTATTTATTATTTTATTTTATTTGCAGTCTGGTTTAGACTGCACATTTTTTCCTCAAAGGAGTACTTCACACCTTGGCAAATATTTCAATGAGTAAAGTATTTTCTGAGACATAGAAGCCCAACTTCAAATATCCCTTTGGATTCAGTGATCTTTTTCTTATATATCTCAGAAAATGCCCTTTACACTGGTTAACCATATTCAGGAGTCTCACTTCCTAAAATTTCATCCAGAAATACTATCCCTAACCTGGTACATGACTCCTGGTGACTTGCATCACTATTGCTACGTTTTTGAGGAGATTTTCAAGGTCAGTGAATTATTTATTGAGAAAATTTTTTTAAAAAGTTGCTGGCAAATGTACAGGTCTGGTCGTACACAGCCATAAATGCATAACTTTGTCCAAGATCCTCCAAGTTCAGGAAAATCTCTTTTTTCACACAGTGGCATGCCAGTGCATCACAGTCCCTCTCCCAGCTGGCAAGTTTATTTTAGATCTTCTCAGTTGACCAGGCTGCTCCCGAGCTCTGCAGTTTCCTTACCTAAACATCTGCTTCTTACCCCCCATTTCAGCATCTCTTCCCACTTTTGCTTTAACTCAATAATTGGGTCAGTTTTGAGGCTTTGACAAGCCCTCTAGTCTTTGTAAAGCTTGGAGTTCCATGTTATGTTTTTTGGATAGACTACTGGTACTTATTATAATAGAGACAAGCTCCAAATTTTTTGGACATCTTGGATTTATTGTTATACAAATAAATATAATTTTTAAAGAAGAGATCAGAAAATGAAGGCATTAGAAAATTTTATTCAACATTGCATTAAAATCTATGTATGAAGCAAGTCTGTGCAGCAGGCAGGAAATTCCACCTCACAGATCATGTTTCCCTTGCTCAGAATTGCTCCACAGAGCCAGCGAGGGAGTTCCAGCTACATCTGCCCATGTTTCAGGTAAGCAAGGAGAATGCAAACACACAGGCACTCTGAGAGAGTAGAATAGAGATGGTAGCCCCAGAAATCCTGAACTGGCTGCAGCTGTGCAGTCCAGAGCTGCTCCACCAGCAGGATAGAATGAAGCTCACTGCCCTCCAGGGTGGGATCTGGCCACTGACCCCATCACATCACACACATGCTCGCTCTACCTATAAGAGCTTCTGGCTAAAAGCAGTTGCACAAAGTGTCAGCTGGACTTTTTTCAGTCTTAAATAAAAAAGGAAGAAAGAGGTCAGCTTATTGATTTTCACATGGTCCTGACCATTTAGGAGAAGGAGTGGTAGGAAGTTTATTTCTCTCCCCTCTCTTTAAAGTTCAGTCTTTAAATTACTGTTCTAGTAAGTTTGTTTTGGTTCTCTCCTCAAGGTGAGACACGGCAGTAAATTTCCACTCTAAAAGGCTTATAGTACATGAAGTACAGTGGTGTACTGTGCAGACCTCTGCAGAGCATAGCCAACTCACAGCAATAAACTCTTTTGCCTTGGCAAATTATGCCTCTTTGTAGGAGAAATATTATCAGGACGTAGCAAATGCACATGATTAAAAAAAAAAAAAGGAGAGTGAGAAAGAGTGTTGAATGCTGGTAAAGTATTTGCAATATGAATTGATAAAAAGTCAGCTAATTTAAATATTCATTTTCTGTATGAGAGCAAACAGCCTTTAAAATCAATACTGAGTGAAATGAGATGCTAGTCATGGTGGTCTGGCATGGCACTTTGCTTATGTCCCCACTCCAATCACAAAAATGAACTGTCTTAATTTTAGCTTTTGTGTTTAGTCATGATCTAATTGAGGCTAAATGGGCTTCCCTGTTAAATGGTGTCACATCCTTCTCTATCAGGCTTTGCAGGAGTGACTGCCATAGATAGCAAAGCTCCACAGATTGCAGCTACTCTCATGTCCTTGGTGTATTCCACTCAAACTTGTAAAACAGGTACCAGGCAAGCACAGGTATACCAGCAGCAGATGATGATTCCTACCAGTACAGCTTCATCAGAAAGTCATGAGGGGTGCAAAGCTAAAAGAGAAGGGAGAAAATCAGCAGATTTAAATAGACTTAGTAGAAAGATGAAAGCGTTTTGTGGTACAAACTGATTGCACATCTTCAGAGAAAGGAAGACAAGAAGAAAGAACAAGAAAAGATGAGAGAAAGAACAAGAACAAGGGAAGGAGAGGGAAGGGAAGGGAAGGGAAGGGAAGGGAAGGGAAGGGAAGGGAAGGGAAG
>NW_020897742.1:4881683-4938341 GCF_003984885.1 Neopelma chrysocephalum | reverse complement strand
AGGGAAGGGAAGGGAAGGGAAGGGAAGGGAAGGGAAGGGAAGGGAAGAAGAAATAAGACATATACATTTCAAATGGCCAGATATCTGATAGGTATAAAGGATAAAGCATTTCTGAGACTGCCGATTTTAATGTGTTCCTATGTTTTGTTGTTTTTTTAAATTTTCTAAAGCTTATTTTTAGCTTTCTCTTATTCGAGCTCAGATGCTGCACAAATAATCTTAGGCAACTACTCAAAAGTCTAACAAAAATATAATAACAATTCAAACAAACAATGGCTAATAAAAATGAAGTCAGATTAAACTGCCCAAATTCAGTTTGATTATGCCAGTGTAATATTTTGCATTTAAGCTAACACAGATAAGTAATATTTAGCTCAGTACTTTTGAAAGTCCTTTGGGATACACTCTTAAAATGGAAAAATAATGAAAATAAAGAGAATGAATAAAAAAATAAGTAAAAAAATGGTGGGAGGGGGCTCAGGTAGAGGTTTAATTTACTAGAAAACAAAAACACAAAGGCCCTTAACCTGCTGTCCTACAGGCCAGAATATCCACCTGCACAAGGACCAACTAGTTATTGCATCAACATGCAAATACAGGAATCAGCTCAGGCAGGTCAGAGACTAGAGGGACAAAATTCTGAAGCACTCTGTATAGGTTATTACCATTTGTTGTCTGAAAGCTGAGTGGCACACTTCAACCTTCATGGGCAAACAAAAAATTGTTTTACCTCCAGTTCACCACTGTTTGAAAAAACCCCAGTTTGTTTCGAACAATCATATTGACAAAAAACCATCCAGATCTGTTTCCAGACAACTAGGACCTCTCCTATGTGGAAAAGTTCCTTCCACTAATAATTTCTCCGAGAGGAAAAAGAGATCTCATACACAATGTACAGATGAGATTGTGTTTCCCCATCTCTCTAGCACTTGTAATCAAGCTTCCAGTCCTTCCTGTTCTGAAGAGAGTAATTTGATGCAGCTGTGCTGTTGGAATGCAGTGATGTAAATCTGAGCTTGCCTGGCTACTTTGGCCCTTAGCTATAACTGAACTGCACTTTGCTTTTGCAGACCAATGTTGGCTTTTATGTGAGCACTTCTGACAAAGGCCCAATTACTAGGCTTTTCAGAGATTACTAAGATGTTCAGAAGGAAAAACTACCCAAATTTGCTCACTGCTCCCTGTTCTCCTCCCTTGCTCACCCAGCAGGAACCTGCTCCTCTGAAACCAAGGTTATTAGGGAAAGTTTGGTGTGGATGCCAAAACCAAAATATTTTTGTCAAATATTTACTATGTGAAAGGTATGTAGGAAATTGCATGTGGCATATAGCATTAACCTTGATTCTTGTTACAAATTCATTGAAGGAAACAAAAATGTATTATAGATGTGTATGGGAACAGAACTGTATTTACATGTCAGTCAGGACCTGCCAGGCACCTAACTGGATGTCAGTGGCCTTAGTCAGAGCTGCCAGGAGGTGAGAGAACTAAGACATTCCTTTAGAGTGAAGCACTAGATGGGGGAGTTCCAGAGATCCCCTTTACTCCTCCTTCCCTGTGCCAATAGCTCATATCATAAAGAACTGAAGAAGGCAATGGCTAAGCGACAGAGCAAAGGGGTAACTTTAAATGGGACTGATAGGAGAAGTCCAAGAACTGTGTTTTCTGGCTCCTGAAACCTAACTCTCCTGTCTGCAGCACAGCTTCTGACTTGATTTGCATCCAAAGGAAAATCCCTCTCAGAAGCATAGTTTAAAATTCAAGCTGGGTATATACAGGTTTTTTAAGTCTCTAGGTATGATTTCAATGCTAGAAGTTTCCTTAAAGTTTTTAGGCCAACATTCAGATTTATAAAATTAAAACACATATTTACTTGATTTATATTTTTTAAGAGCTCTCTTTTGTTCCTCCAGCTAAAGCATAAACTTCACAAAAACTCTCTGCTCAGAAATTCAATAAAGTTTAAATCGTTTGTCTATTTCCAGTGCTGAAATCCTTCACTTCCTCCAGTCGTGTCTCTGACACTGGGGGTGGTATGGGTTAGGTCCTTCAGGAGCTTGCAGAGCTCAGGCAGTGGACCCAAGACACTGCCCCATTGCGTTTCAGCACATGATCTTCTTGGCACTTGAGGCTGAGCTAAGAAAGCCACTCCTCACTCAGATTTCCAAGGGACAGGCTCCATCCAGAGGTCTGGACCAAGTATTTTAAGACAGTTCCCTGTCAGTGCCCAGCAAATTGGTTCCCAGATGACACGGGCTACAACCACTTCTCTTGCAAATGAACGGGGCCAGACTTGGAATGGCTGCACGACCTTTCAGCTGGAACAGTAGAGGAAATTCACCTTCCTTTTTCTTTTTTTAATTTTCTGTGGTTTCAATTTATTTATTTTAATGTGAGAGATATTTTGCAATGTTGAACAATACCTTCCTAGCTATGTCACTGTTCTTGCCAGTTGACATTATTGACTGCTGCTCATTTCTTCCCTCTGTCTTGCATTCCTGCCTCTTTCCGAGGTGAGGTGGGGGTGGAGGCTTCCCCCAAGGAACAGAGGCTGGTGCCGTGCAGAATGATGGAAGCCATCCCAGCACTGCCCTGGAGTATTTCAGTGGGGACTATTCACATCAAGCATCTGCTCTACCAGCCAGCTATTTGCGTCTTGAACATCTCCAGCAGAGCCAAAAGTAAACTTGTGGATCAATTCATCTCCCACTGAGTTTGATGGAATCCATTGATTTCTAATGAGACTCGGATGACAAACGTTTCTGCACAGGTGGCCTGTCTCTGGCCTATGGGGAGGAGAAACTAACATGGTTTCTCCTTTTCACATAGTGCTATTCCCCCAAATCTTGCAAATAAGTGAGTATGTTGCCTGAGCAGCAAAGGAGATCCACTGATCCACACACTTTAACATTGACAATGTTGGCTCCCAGCCCTGAGTGTAGCTATTCAGTATTATAACATTCAAAATAATTATAAATTTGAAATACTTCATTTGAAGTTGCAATGACTTTCTTTCATGAACTGTTTCTAATTATTGTACTTCAAGTGACAAATTAAATGTCATTTGAAGCAATTATACCAAATATTCAAAAAATTATACGTAGGTATGTCAATTAATATAATTAAGTCAAAAGTTACATTTCACAGCTGATTCAGCTTTTCCATTACAGTCTTGAAATTGCTCATGAGTTGAAAGCAACATTTGAACAAATCTGTAGCAAACCTGAACACTAAAGGACTTATTTATTTTTATACCTTTATTAGACGAGTCAGAAAAAGCGTGAGTGATCCTACATGAATAAGAAGGGAATAATATGGGGGGTTTTTGAAAAGTTGTTTTTTTCCTTCATTTAACTTCAATAATTTTGTTTGTCAAATCTCTATAAAGGAACTCGTTGTTCCTGAGGCTCCACTGTTTGTTCATGGAAAAAGCAAACAAACATATTCTATAGGGATTTATATGTTAGTTTTAGTTTCACAATGGATATAGTGTAAAGATTCAAGTGAGGCAAAGCATGCTAATTTGCTCCTTTCTAAATATCTGCTAAAACACTGCCACCTTTTCTTGAACCACTTGGTTAATGAGAATCTGGGGTCAATAGTCTTCCTTAGATAGAAAAACAGGTCAGGAAGCCTGACATCTTTCATGTACTCTGGATATGGGCAGGGAGTACACTTTCTTTGTTAATTACCCTGAGAGTCTTCAGTGTGCTTCTCTATCTTGTATTTACACTTCCCAGACTTGTTTTTTTGCCTGTGACAGAAACTCCTCGGTCCACTTGGTTAAGCATTTACCCAGCCTTGCTATATTGTGGTATTTTGGTTGACATCATCCATAAGAGCTACATGATCTTTATTGAATGCAAGAGGGCTGATCAGTCCAGTCTTTAACAGATAACAGTCTCCAAACCATTTTTGCACGGCTGTGTTCATAGGTTACCCATAAAGAGCAGCCAATGGGATTCAAAGGGCTACACGTACCTAAGAAGTGGTGCAGAGGTGCATGAGGAAAGGCACGATACTGCACAGAGAGCATGAGTCGCCAGCAGGGAAACACGAGGTGGCACTTAGCTCCCCTCAAGTGCCTGGGGAACAATAGTGAGATCACTCGGTACAGCACAGGTTGACTTGTAAAAGTAATTTTCTCCCAGTTTTTTTTTTATAGCACTGTCAATTAGCAAGATTAAACTGACAACAGTGACACAAAGTATAGTCCTGTGACCTTTTCGAACCTCTCATGATTTCTAAGTTTTCTTAAATTATAATACTGCACCCGTGGTCCAAAACGCCTATCTATCTCTAAGAAAAAGTGCTGCACATTAAGAAAATTAAGGGGAGAGAACATGAACCATAGATAGAATCTAGAGTTCTTGAAAGGTGCTGAAATTACAGCACAAGAGACAGGTGGTACTCATTAATTCACAGATCAAATTCCACATGTTTTGTCTTCTCTCCTTGCTGTTTAGTTTCCATAATCGAAAATAAAAATCATCTAAAAGGAATGTATATTTTGCTCCTCCTTTCATATGAAAACATTACTCCCTCGTGCTCTTTTAAAGGATAAATTACAAGGTTTGACTTATGGTTTGGAGCCCAGTGTGGGATGCAGTGCTGAGATACCATAATAGGGGTGGTCATGGTGTAAATACCCCTCTAGATAGATACTCACTATGGGGAACCCAGAGACAAAATAAATGCTTCAGAAAACTAGCAGTGCAAGAAGCTGTGAAAGACCAGGGGCTAATTAACACATTGATAGCCAGAGTTTCACTTTGCCACAGTGGTGATGTGAGCAGTTTAAAAAATAAATGTAAGCCCATCACTAAGTGTACATGTCAAAAAAGAACCATCTAGATGTAAAATGAGAGATCTATGCCATTTTAAATGATAATGAAGAAATGTGCATGCATTTGGCTTTTCTGGAAGGCTGACTGTACTTGCAGTTGATCTTGAACTGTAAAAAGGAGGGAGATCAAAAGACCCTTCTACATAAAATCTGTTCAATGAATAATGATAAAACTTAGTGACTCCAGTACAAGCTGACTAATACCTGGCCAAATGAGGGATTCACACTGAAAATAGGGGAATATGACACCTATGTTTTATTAAAATACTGAAAGTAACTAAATATCAAAAAGAGAAAATAGAACCACATTATAATTTGTGGAAAGAAAATTAGGAAAATAACTCTGAAAACACAAGGTATTGATATGCAAATTAGCACACTTTCATTAATAGGCAACTAGAATAAGGATTTTATAATTAGTCTCTTGAGACTAATGGAATGTTCAGCTATCTCTTGGATACATATATCTACTTGTGATTTGTTACTTAAAAATAAAGAAAAAGAAAACAAAATTCCTAACTAGAAGCATCACAAAAATAGATTAAAAGGTATTTATTCAACAAAAATAAGGAAGCAGTAACAGGAAGATATTTAAAGAGTATTTTGACATGTAGTTACCCTAAACACCTTACACCAGTTCTTTAGAAGGTTGCTTTGCTTCAGTCAGAGAGAAAATATTTTGAAGGGGGTTTGAGGATTTTGTGATTTTAGGGCCTGATAATCCCCAAGTGAAGACAAGTAATGAAATCAGCAGCAGAAAAGCGTTGGCATTCATGATACTGCACTCATCACTTGACAGCCCAGGGAGACTTCAAATGCTTCTCTGTTTATAATGAAGTGTCCTTTTATTATCATGCCATTGTTTTAGTTCCAACTGAATGGCAAATGGTTTGCCTGGAATTTACAGATATAATTTCTGTGGATTTTTTAATTGATAGTATATTTATTTGCTTGATAGAAACTTGAGAAAATAGCTTGTCTCTGATAAACTACAGCCAGAAAGCTGGGGCATGACTTTGCTAAGTTACACTCTCAGTTTCTGTAATGGCAGACATGATAAAAATAAACTTAAAAAAGGTAAATAAGAACATCAACTTCCCCACATATTTTTCCCCCATAATTTAAGAGTAGTAGAATGTCTTTTAGCATTCACAGTATTTTCCATTTGTTTTCCAGTCATTATCATGAGGCTTTTATTAGTCTGACTCCCTAATAGTAAAGTAGTCAAGGAGTTCTGGGAAACATATTCATGTGATGGGAAGTTCTTCACAGATGTGACACCAGAAAGGTCTGGCAAGCCAGTCCAAGAGCATCTGGGGCAAACAACGTAACTCTCTTCAGTCTTTCTCTTGCTAGGCAAAGCATTAATATTTAAATAGTTCTCAGTTGATTTTATTCACTAAGGTCCTAATACTACACCATGCTCCCTCTACATTGCTCAGTCAGGGCAAAAGTAGTCTTGTGATTGGTGAAACTTGGCAGAACAGGATAAAAACACTTTACTTGTCCCTCATATTTTTGCTTCCTAACCAGGTCAGTGTTGTATATGTAAGAGTATCTAAATCAAATATTTGTGGATTAAATTATAATGGTGACTGAAATTAGATAGAATGTCTGACAATATTTGTCCATTTACAAACAGATCTTTTTTCTCCTCGTATTTATTGAGGCATTTTATCAAGTCAGGACCTTGTTCCTTCTTGTTAAAAACCCAATGGACTGTGTTTTGTTCCCCCACCTTCTGCCTGTCTTTAATGATGCCTTCTAATTATAGGTTACTTTATAAACCTTTAATTAAGCCTGGAGATAGTCCTACATGACAGGACATATTTCCTTATCCCTATCTGGGAGATAGGTATCTGAAGTGTAGATAGGACAAGGAACTTATCTATGAAATAAGGGTACACAATTCTGATTGCCGAGCACATCATTCATGCCAAATTTGTTTGTGGTCATGCCTATATGAAATGAGTAAAATACTGAAAAATAAATCTCAGGAAAATATTTCACAAATAATAGTTTCAGTTTTGTAAAACCTTTTACTGGATAAGTCGAGTGGCCCATGCAAAATATTATACCATTACCTTAATAGAGTCCTTATTAAGAAGTTTGGCTAGTATATTTCATGAATATGCTCTACAAGTCGATTAGCCATGAAAGGAAAGTTTAGCCATCTCTCCCTCAGATATCTTATTTATAAAACACATCAAACATATACCACACATACAGACACTGGTACAAAGCCAAGTGTGCTTAGTTGGAGCTTTCTGGCTGCTACATGCTTGGAGTTAAATGTAAACATGCTCCTAAAATTCTTCTTCCTGGTGCTACAAGTGAGGTGCACACACATTGATTCAGGGTATGTTTAGCAAATCTCTATCTAAATGGTACATCTGTCAAAGTTCAAAAAGATTTTTCCAGTGTCCTCACTGCTTTTCTCCAGGTTTACTGTGTGAGTAAATGACATTCTACCCTAGGCCTTAATATGAGCAAATTTCATAATGGAAGAACCAAAAATTTATGTAAATGTGAAAGTCTTATCTTCTGTCAGCCTTAAACAATAATCTATTTTCTGAGTTGCTCTGAAATTCTGATTTACTCCAGTTCTCTGCATCCCAATGGATTTTTCAGATATTGATTTGAATATGACTGCACACAGTTAAAACAAATTATTTCCCAAGAGTCTATGAAGCTATTTATCATTTTGCCTCAACAGCCAGCTGCCACAATTTACCAGTCCAGAGCCTTGCAATTCTTTCATTTGTTAAATACATTGAAACAATTATTTTTTTTTAATTTGTCAGCTGTGACTCTAATATATATTTTCTTCTTCCTTGATATTGTGTGTTTGTTCTGTTCTGTGTTAAGTGGCAACCATCATTCTATATTACAATCCTTTTTTTTCTTTGGCCTTTAAAGACTATTTTCCCATATAGACTAAATAACATGTTTCCAAACAGTCTTCCCTAATTGTAAAGACAATCAAGAAAACGTTGAGAATGATTTGAACAAAATATGGGCATAAAGGGAGTTAAATATGGGCATAGAGAATGTAAGAAAACAGTATAAGTTTAACACAGAACAACAGTTCCCGGGTACTTGACCCAAATCAATTCGTTGCTTAAAACCCTAAAATAGTTATCAGTCTTATGAAAGATGAGGTGGGACTCAAACCTTTCAAATTATTGCCTAGCCTGATCTTTAATGTTAGTTAACGTAAACCAAATCTTTTAAGATTTCCCTTACTAGTAGAGATGGATGCCTTTGAAAGTCTTGTTTTGTAAAAAGAGTAGTCAGAGTTGTTTGAAGATCTCAAAGTCAAAAAGCCTTGGCATCTCTGTGAGTCAGTTCAAAGCTCCCATACAATAAGCATTGGTAAGCTCAGGATTTCCCAGCAGGAACTTCTGCCTGCTGAGGACTCAGACTGCAGGTTTCTCTAGGCAGTAAGCATATACCTTATGATGCTGTAACTTAAACTGTAAGGTCAAAGGTTCAGAAGGAAGGAGAGAGGTGAATCCACCTGGCACAAAGGGAAGATAGGATGTTCAGACAGCAATTCTAATCAAAAGGAAGAAAGATTTAAATTTGATTTGAAGAGGACTAGGATAAATATCCATGAAGAATTAAAAGATAGATTCCTACACACAAACATGGAGTGAGAAAGGGAGGAGGTAGGAGACTACTGTAGTCATAATTAAGAGGAAGAATAGCTGGAAAAACTAATATGTTTATGCACAAATGTCCTGAGTATTAAAGCTAACAGAAAGAACTATAAGCTTTAGACAGCAAGACTTGGTGACACAGAACACTAGAACTGTTACAGGAAAGCATGGCTTGCTTAATAAATACAGATAAAAGAAATGGGATGAAACACCATGTCATCTAATTGAGATACATATGTCATTACACAACTCAATAAGATACAAGAAGCAGATTTGATGAAATTTTTTCAGTAAATATAAATGCTTAAAAGAGGACAGTTATTGAGGTAAAAGTCCACCATGGATCACCTAATCAAAAATCTCTTCCTTTTAAAGCATATTAGGATAGTAGCTGGAAGAAATGGGAAACTATGTCAACACTAGTTAATAGGAAAGGAAGTATAGAAGGAGATAAACATCTTTCAAACTCTTAGGAAAAAAGCCATAAATTCTCTTTCAAATTTGCAATATCTTATCAGGGTCCCATTTACACCCTGAAAAATAGGGAGAAATCTCCTCCTTATACAGAAAAAATAATGCAGTTACTGACCAGTACTAATGGAGGTACAAGCAGGACTTTCACCTGCCCCAGTGCATGTTGGGCTGCATTCCCATTTGATATGTCTCCAGCTACAAATAAGCTGCATTTTTCTTGCATATATGTTCTTATAGTGCATGGTTCTCAAATTACATTGAAAAGAAAATGTATTGAACTTCAATGTCTATCTCTGTATAGTTTGCATCTCAAAAACATCTGTGGATATCAAAGGTAAGTGATGTAACAGATAACAGTCAATCAATAGCCTCATTAAAATAACCGTTGTGTTTAAACCAGAAAACTTTTGAGGTACTTTTATACTCTATGACCTGCACTGAGAAAGGAAGTGTATGTGTGTATATATATGTGGGTATATATAATTTCAGTTCAAGAACTTTATTCGGGGAAAAGGATGACTGGAGAATGTGAGTATTTTAAATTACTGGGCCCTAACTCTAAAACTGTCTTGTCACCAGTAAGGCTCACCTCCCAGGCATACTGCAGAATTCTTGTTCACTTAGCTACAGAAGCCTAGATACAGGCTTATGATGAGACGATTAGTCAGGAATATAAAATGGGGAAAAACAGTTTTGTTAAAAGTTATCATGAAGAAATAAAATAAATATTCTTAGGAAAATTAAGTGTTGGAAAATAGAAAACTAATGATATAATAATAAAAAAACAAAACACCAGGACTTGTAGGTAGGGCTTCTTAACAAGATAATGTGAAAATTAGTACACCATATGAGATCAAGCTATTGATGCACAACGGTGAACTGTCCCAAAATAAACAAATAAGAGAGAGTAATTATAGAAGCAGACTTATGTTGCTCCATTAGATACTCTTTGGTTATCTGAAGGTTTTTTAAAGCATCATCTAAAAAGTAGAAACAAATACAATAAAGAGTAAGTGTAAAACAGGAAAAACGTGAAGTTAAAAAAAACCAAACCAAACCAAACCAAAAAAAAACAGAAAAAAAAACAGAAAGAAGAAAAGAAGAAGGCACAAAACTTTTTTAAGAGTAAAATTGTATCAGAAATAAGAGGAAAACCAAAAGGATGTAACTATCTAATTTTAGATGGAAAATTATAAAACTGGATGACACAGAGAAAGCTACAGCACTCCACTCCTTAAATGTATCATTTTAAAAAAATAATAACAGAAGCTAAAAATCAGGTTAAATCTTAATAAGATAAGTTATACACTTACTGTCATCTCAGGAGAGGAGTGCAGTCAAGACTTCTAAAAGAAAAGATGAAATATTTGATTCCCACTCTATAGCTTGTGGAAAAATTGTTGACTACAAAACATTCCATCCATGGTAATTTTGAACATACATAAAACTGAGGCCAATGAGAACAAACGATTGCGTTGCCACAGCACATTGCTTCCTCAATGTTGATACTATGGGCTAGAGATGACCAAAATCAAGAGATTTTTGATAAGATAGTTGTATTAAACTCAGCAAACCCTAATGTGTTGCTGGAGAGCACTTCAGTACGGCCTTGGAGAAGCCTCTGAGACATTGACCACTTCAAGGAGAGGATAAGGTAGGGAAAAACCCAGAAGACTGGAGAAAGGCAAGAAATATACTTGTCTTTAAAAATGTGACCATGGTAGGCCTCAGAAATTATAGACTGGTGTAATTTAAAGTGCTTGAGAATTTTGAAAACAAAAAATGTTGGAAACTATGGGCAAGTTTACTTAGAAGGTAGCAAAGTGACTAAAGCAGACTAAAGTGGACCATACAAGCAGATTTTTTTTTTAATTTAGGAAATTAACTGGCCTAACTGGCATGATAGAAGGCACAGATGAGAGACATCTCAATAAAAAAGACTTTTCACCTTGTCTAATGCATCATCCCCCTATATAACTATAGAATTACGTTTTACACTTAATCGCTATCAGGTGCAGTTATAATTTACCATAAAACAGCTTGGGTTGATGTGTGTGTGTGGGGAGAGGTTGCTGCATAATCTATTGCACACAAGTCCTAGTCAATGCTGTCAGATAGATTTTGGAAAAAAATAATTCAAATATAAAATTTAAGTATGCAAAAAAGCATCAGATGAAAGGACAGAAGCTTTCAGAAGACAAAAAAAAAAGGGAATTGCCTCAACAAATAAAAATTTGAAATTAATACAAGTACAAAGAATGTGAATTACAAATTTTTACTGTTAGCAGTATAGCAAAAGGATCTGAGAGTAGTAACAGCTCACAAACTAAAGTCAACACAATGTCACAGTAAAAAGATACAAATCTTCTCCTTGAGTGCTTTAAGAATTTTGAATGTCAGATATGAGAGAGCTGTTCTATTTGATGCAGCCAATGATGCCAGTGATGCAGCTGCTTAAATAGTACATCCAGAATTGGACTTTTATAATGCAAGGTAGAGATGTCTGAAAGAACCAGCAGCAAACAAAAGCTTAGAAAACACACACAAATAAAGGCTGGTGGGAGTAGGAGTTAAGTCTCAAGAAAAGTCTGATGAGCAACATGGAAGGAAAGACTTCAGCCATAAAGGGCCTGGCAAGGGGGTAAGAATCCCTTGTTTTGCATAGCCCTATGGAGAGCCTGAGGAGTTATGTTCAGCAGAGAAGAAAAAGGAAGCACACTGAAGGAAAACACATCTGTTCTTGGTAATTTTGAGAGGCCCTGATAACCAAGTGTTCTATAGACTGTTCACCACTGGAGACAGAAAGCTGTTGAAAGATATTTCTTTTCTTATTCTCTTGCGTTGATCTGCCTCAATGTGGAAACTGAACCAGTATTTTTTGGGTTTTTTTAGATATAGATACCTGCATCTAATCTAGATGTGCATGTGAAGCACACTGCACCCCAAGGCCTTCAGTCTTTCAGCACTTCAGCTGAGAACCTGGAGAAAGGCCTCAGCTGTTCCCTTCTCTAATTGTCCTCCCCTGTACCTCAGCAGAAGATGGCAGGGGGTGTGTTGGTCACCTGTTTTCTGTCCTTACTTGATATCTTGGAGCCCCCAGCTTGGAAAGAGCTTTTCATCCTGAAACTCCATAATTCCTGCTATGAGTCTGCTTTGAAATCAAATTAACAGGAGCTGTGCAATCCCCTCAATGAATGATTGACCATGCCCTGCAGTGCACAACACCTTTATGCTACTGTGTGTGCTTGTATGCTGGGGAGAACAACATGCATTATTCAATTTTGCCTCAGAAGAAGAAGGAGTACTATATATTGAGGTATCAACATTTCCCAACAGAAGATCAAAGTTTCCTCAGGATGGTTTCTCTTCAAGCTGTGACCCTCCTTAGTCTTTGTGGTCTTATGTTTCTTTCTATGAAAGAGACAAAGCACTGTCTAATCAGGCACATCCAGTGTCAGTGGTCTGTGAACGTCTGGATGTCCTTGAGTCGCAGTTACCACCACCTTATCTGCTGGCTATTTACATTTACATATTAATGAATAAATGGATTATGGCTGCAGACTTGTGACGATACTTCTGTGTGTTACTTAGTTAATGCTTTACACTTTTTCAAAAGCACTTTCCTTCAGTATTACGGTCATTGAGCTTTTATTTATGCATGTGTGCGTGTGTGCGTATTTGTCCAGTTTTTCCTGACTTGCTGTTATTTCAGTTTATTAATAATTCAGGCTTTTTGAACTGCCTTGTACGTGATAAATCCCTCCCACTTTATTTGAGGATGATAAATTAAGCTATTTAAAGAATTACTCATTACAAGTATATATCCTGTTGGTGCCACCACCCTCCTACACATAATAATTATTGAAGTTTGTAATGTGACGCACAGTCAGCACTTTCAGAGCAGGGTATCAGTGCTGGCGGCTGCAGTGCCTGAATACCTTACTGGCACTG
This sequence comes from Neopelma chrysocephalum, assembly GCF_003984885.1. Lineage (NCBI taxonomy): Eukaryota > Metazoa > Chordata > Aves > Passeriformes > Pipridae > Neopelma > Neopelma chrysocephalum. The sequence continues at coordinate 4,925,408 of NW_020897742.1, read as the reverse complement.
GTTACCCATGGCAACTAAAATGATCTATTTGCGGTGATAATGCCTTGTTGTTCTGTTTGATAGTTTTGCTGTATTCCTTCCTGTTTCAACTGCAGCAGGAATCTATAGATTTAAAAATTTGTTTTGAAAAACAGAACAGTGAACAAAATTTAACTCTTGGTGTTTGTGCAAATAGGAAGTAACAGAAATACAACATTCTCTCATTGCAGATTTTATCATTGTAACACACCTCCCGAGTCTAAAGTAATGAAATTAAATCATTCCACCTTGTCTATAAATGTATCCTTTTATTGTTTGCTAGTAAGAACTCACCCTGGAGGTTTTGGCAATCTAAGAAAGTGGGAGAGCATATCATGATTTCTGCTTACTGCATGCCTATTATTTGCAGAACATCATGATTTCTTGTTATTGACAGTATTTTAAGCAAACTATCTCAAAGGTAGGGAAGACAACCACTTGCTTCTAATTTGTTAATACAAACTTATTGTATATAACACACAATTTGGTTTGTAAGCTAATGAACATTTTTCCTGCTACAAGCAGCAGATAATTGGCAAGTATTTTTAATTGGCAATACTGAACTGCAAATATTTTGGATTGTGCAATCAAACTCAGTGTAACCACGATGTCTTTTGGCAGCTTTTATACCTAGCATGCTTAAGACCAGAATCTCTCCCTCTCTCAGCTGTTAGATATACACTAATGGAAATGAAAGTAGAAATACCAGGATGGTTTTCTTTTTACATCACTAGTTAACAACAAGAGTATGACATCTGGGCAGAACACTGCCTTGTGGACAGAAGCACCATCTCTGGGCAGCTGTGCCAGCTGTTGCTCACCCTGCCTGGGAAGAGCCCTCCATCTTCTCTTCTGGAGGTGTCTTAGAACTGCAAAAAGACATTTTTGTCCCTCCAGAACCTTCCCCTGTAAAAGATCCTTACAAGTCATGTTGAAGATCTAAAGCCTCTTTTCTCAGAGTAGCAACAATCAGCAATTTTAGGTATATCTGCCCTCGTTTGGAAACTTACCATACCATTACATGCTAATACAGCCTGAGGTTATTTCTGACTTCTGTTCAAGGGCAAAAAGATTTCCTTTGCATCCAACCTGTGCACCACCCATCCCTTTATGTTGGGAATCAAATGAGATTGCTTATAGAGCCAGACAAAAACTTTACTTCATGTTTAGGGTATGCAGATGTGAATATATGATTCATTTTGCTAATTGAGGGTCATAGAGCCTAGAGAGAAACTTGCAAGAATTTTTCTTGTCCATTTTACTCACAGTATCTCCTTTGAACTCAGGATATAAATCCTCATGCTCTTAAACTGGTAAGTTTTAGGGAAGAAAATAGGACTTAGTCCAACAATTATCTAAATAAGGTCCTCAAAATTTGGCCTTATGGCAGAGAAGCTGTTTTCTGTGGATTGTGGTTAGGGATGTGGATTGTGATTAGATAATATTATTTTTAGCTAGTCTCACCAACATTTCCCATAGCCCAAACATCCAAAATCCTAAGGAATTTAATTAATCCTTTCATAAGACAGTAATGTAAAATTCAGGAAGCCTACATACTATTATCTCTGAAATAAAGTCTCAGTTTTATTTTTAGCTGAGTGTTCTAGAGAAACCAGCTGTTCCAAGGGAGATAGGAAGCAAACAAAGCATCTTCAAGATGCATGGGTAAAATACTTTGTGGTCGAAGATTGGGTTCCTTTTTTGTGGGGAAGGCAACAAATTATGATGTTTAGGCCACAGTATACCTTTATTTATGCAATTTCAAGACTAGACTTTCCTCATATAATCTCCATCTTCTATTGAAAACTTTTTTAAGGCTTTAATTCTTTAGTTTTGTAGGAAACTGGGCACTTTGTTCCCACCTTAATAAATAAAATGTGAGGAGTCCAGCCTTTCTTGTAGAGAATCCTGTGTTATTACTTACATCAGAACAAAACTCATGGAAAATACTGTTATTCTGATTTACTACTATTTTGCACCAATCTTCTCCTCTCCTTGCACTAGCACGATAATAGCCTTAAGTGTACAAGAAAAGCCTTATTGTACTAGGCTCTATTCTACCCATTTTAAACCCAGTGTAATGGTAATTTGATTTTGCTGAGGTTGAGATCAATCTAAACTCTGCTGCAGAACACAAATCATCAATTTTGATTTCACTGACCTAACGTCTTCTCTACTGGGAAGCTTTATGAATGATGGACCACATCAATGAACACTTACTCTGAGAATTGCTCCATATGTTGTAGCACAGGGATGATTCACCTCATTCATTCAAGGACTGCTTCAGTGAAGGGAAAGAATAGTAAGATGGTTGGTCATATATCAGAGCAATTTTGTGTATTGTAATTTGCAGACTCACAGGGTGTGGTACTTCTGTGTACTGGGTATCCCAGTGAAACGGGATGTGGTTACCAATACCCAAATCTTTTTGGGGAAATGAATGGCACTGTACAGACACTGGGGAATGCAGATTTCAGTGTCACCCTTATAAGTTGTGATTCTTAAGAAAGAAGATTTCTAAAGAAAGAAGCTTTGTAGAAAAAGCCCTGTGAGCCCTGGTTATCAGCAAGCTGTGCAGGAGTCAGCAGGATGCCTTTGCAGCAAGGGCAGCCATCTACATCTTGGCCTGCATCAGCGTAGAAAAAAAGTGCAGCCAGCAGCTCCAGGGCAGTGAACCTGCCCCTCTGTTTGGCACTTCTGAGACTGCATTCAGATATTTCACCCTGTTTGCAGCTCCCCAAGAAGAATATTGCTATGCTTTATTAATTCTAGTGGCAGACCATCAAGCTGGAACACAGAGTACAAAGGAATGGATGAGGGAATTGGCTTTGTTTAGCCTTAAGAAGAAATGGTTGAGGAGGATCCTTTTGCTGTCTGCAGCTTTCTGTTAGGAACATGTAGAAAGGCCAGGGCCAGAGGTGCAGACTGGAAGGAGGAGAGGCAGCAGTTACTAGATGGAATGCAGGAAACTCCGACCTGATAGAGGGGAAAATTTAGATGGGAATAGTCAAATACTGGATTAGGTCACCCAGAGAGGCTGTGGGAACTCCATCCTTGGAAGTAAACACACCCTAAGGATATGGGGCCCTGAGCAACCTGCTGTTGCTGGGTTCGAGTGCCTGTCCCCCCAGGGTCCCTTCCTTCCAGTCTATGCAATGCTGTGATTGTCACACGTCATTTGTTTTGTTGCAATGACAATGTGTTATTTTTGCATTACAAAAATTTATCACAACTCAGGGATTTCCACAAGCCAGTGTAACACTGTCTCCCATGCATCCTTACAAGGATTTGCATATCTTAGTCCACATCTGCACCAACTAACTGAGTAGTTGCAGGCCATGCTCTGTCCCTGAGCCCAGCTGCCATACTCGGCAGCCAGACTCTAAGATCTCTTAATCTCCAAAACTGGCTGATGCCACCTTTACTTCCCTTTGTCAGCTTCTGGTCTATGCTGGCTTCTGAGTCATGCCTGGGAGTTGTTTGGTGGAGTGTGAGTTGGTCTCAGCCAAAACTGCGCAAGGGCTAGAGATAGAAATAATAGAAATGGCCATTTCCCATCATCTGTGTCATAAAGAGTGTCAGTTTTAAAAAATTTGACTTCTGTAGGTTGGTGTGTAAAGGAGAATGAGGTCTCCATTTTACTGCTTGAAAGAGAGAGACACCTGCCATAAACAATGCTCAGGAAAAAAAAAACAAGCTCACTCATCACGTAAAACTGACCTGGGCATCCCTGGTAACTGGCTGTGTGTGTGTGTGGTTTTGTTTTTTCAAGCAAACGGATGCACATAGGTAAGACAGTCTCTGTAAATATTGTTCTTTCAGATTTTTTCTTTATCTTGCTCCCCCTTGCTGATTTATTCTACATATAGAACACTGCTTGAATCAGGAACACAGTATTGTTAACATCCAAATTATGTGATTATTCAGGTTGCTCAAAATACACAGAAAGTGACCTTCAAAGAGACACTCATAGACTAAATAGACTAAATACATAAAATTATTTCAATGTTTCTCATATACACTGTCTTGCACAAAAGTGAATTCTAAAGGAAAAAATGTGAAAAATTTTGTAATTGAGACTCGATTATGTTTCCACATTCCTGGTAAACTGACAGAGGTGGTAAAGAAAGAAATATAGCAAAGCTCATCATGTTTTGGGAGACATTATTAAATTAAGCTGCAACTTGAGCAATAATTAATTAATGCAATGAGGAAGATATAGGGTGGAGATCTCAAAACAACTCAACATCAGCCTGACTTTGTTCCAATTGAAGTTAAATTGACTTGCTCCCAGTGACGTCAATGGGAGCAGAGCTAGATCAGTACTGAGTATTTCTGACAACCCAGTCTTTAATATGTGTTGACCCAAATTGTCAAAAATCATTTGTGGTTTCAGGTGTCCAAAATAAAGCTCCACAATAAGGTCCACCTTCTGAGACAAGTGTTCAGCATTAAGATTACCAGGTTCAGTATAAGAAAGATTCTGAAAAGAATCACAAATCAAATTTAAACAGTTAAACCTTAGCAAACTATTTGCTATAGTATCATCTGTATCTGGGATAAATTGAAATTATATTTGTGTTCAGTTCAAAGAACTGAAGTGCTTTGATTTTCAATTGCGTTCAACAATGTATTTTGTTTTGATTCTTTCACTTCCTTCATGGAAAATTACAGTTTCTGCAGAAATTGCTTTTTCTTTTGAAGTGATTTTTCTTAGCAAAATTCCCAAGCAACTCTATTAATTAGACATGCTCAATCATGCTAAGGAATATCAACATATATTGCAAGTGCCCTTGAAGTCAACATGGAGAGTAAGTTATTTTTGAATCGAGTAAATGTTTTGTTCCTTTCATTCTGGTGACATTCAATGTATACCAGATAGTCACCAACTTCAGGAGCAGATATGATTCCTTTCCTACATGTTATCCAGACAGAGCAGATCTCCTCTTTCCAGTTTCTTCAGACTTACTCTTTTAATTTTCAGCTTGACTTTGCAATGCATTTTCAGTCAGTGTAAATGGGCTAATCAAACCACAGCATCTTATGTGTAAAATATTTTTGGTTTTTGTTCCCATTTGGAATCTGTGCTCTAGTGCGGGATCCCACTGACTTCTCCTGGTCACAGGAACAGATACACAAACGAAGCAAGGTGCACTGCATGATACTTCATAGGGGCTTTGAAAAAAGCTGCATACACCAGCATTTAGATATTTTTACAAGGTTACAGTAAAACCTCTCCTTTAGTCCATCTCCAGACTTCTGCTTCAATGCAAGATTCGTGCAAAACTTAAATCCTCAACCCATAACTATGAAATAATGACTATGTTAAGCAGTTGATGTTCACTCAATATTGTCCTCTCATATGAAATACAAGTGTCAAGAGACAAAATGCATTTGTAATGGGGGAGATTTCATTGTCCTTCTGCCAATCTTTCTGCAATCAAACATGGAAACTTTTGTCCCACCTAATAAAAGTGTTAACCTTACTGTTAACTGTGTTTCAAGTTTGTTCTTACTTGAACAAGCTACTGATATGACAAAATGCATCCTAACCCCATGACAGTTCTAAATGCAAGTCACACAACATGTATTATAGGTGTGAGATTGATAAGATTCTCTCTGGATATTTTTGTGGCTCTTATAGGGACCCAAAAAAAGGTTTTTGATCTTTCCAAAAAGCAGCTTTATCTACAAAGCATGTAGCAGCTCAAACAGCAGAGGGTGCTTTGTAAGCAAACACAAAACACTTGATCTAAAATTATTGCTGTAGATAGATCCTGCAGCTGTGCAGATGCTTTACTACCAGTTCTATTCATGAAGTGGCAGATTCAATGGCTCACTGTTTATTAGAATTGTTTCAGACGCTCTAATAAATCTCCTGTGAAAACCACCCCCAAAAATCTACATGCAGTGGGTGAAATTCTATATATGGAGGATAGCTCCATGTTTTTAAATAAGGTTCACAATATGCTATGAAATAATGCATTATTCATAGATGCATACTGTTTTAAAAGCTTAATAAAGAATTTGATTAATAGTCTAGGCACATGCCCTGCATATTTATACCCTTGTATGCACACAAATGTAATGTATAACATTGGATACTTGTAATATCCTCTTGTCTTTTATGCTTTTTAAGCACTTATGATGCAGAGCAGTTAAGCCCAATTGCAAAACAAAGCCAAGCACACCAAATTGTTATCAATCTACAAAGCAGATGTTTGGTCATCCTTCACAAGGAAATCTATTTCATAGAAAAAATATCTTGAGTTGGAAGGAACCCACAAGGATCATTGAAGTCCAACTCCTGGCCCTGCAAAGGACAGCCCCAAGAATCACATTAGGTGCCTGACAGTGTATATTTGGGATCTGCCAAAAGATGAAAAGCAAGAACCTGAAATCTTGATAGAAATACTTTTCTCAAAGGATTTCACCACCATTGTTCTGACTGGGAACAGTTTTAGTGAAAAAAAAAAATAATGCTTGAATGGCCAGAGCTGCATATTTTGAATGAGCTGTTATCACAGGATACCATCTTAAGTATAAAAATGAATCTTCATGCAAATTGAAAAAAAGGTGGTCTATTCTACACTTCACAAAAATATTTAATCTTATTTGAAATCTGCTGCCATTCAGTTACTCTGAGTAGCAAGAGGACAGACATGTTCCTAGGAAGTTTTGAGCTTTTCAGACAGCTATGTAGATATTTGGTAACGCACTACACATGCTAAAGAGTGCCACATGGAACTAGAACTAAGCATGTCCCTGTTCTCCACGGGAACATGGGGACTGATATCATCCACTATGAAACCTATGTCATAACCAATGAAATAAATAAATAAATCACAGTTTTGAGGAAAATTCGGGAGAGGGAAGTTTTTAGAATGCAAGTTTACACCACCTTTCAGTATTTCCTGCTGTCCATTCTTCTAACTTCACACTTCTTTCATACATAGTTGACTGGGACCTAATTTTTTTAAAATCTCCTTTGAGTTAATTTGCCTGTTTATCTCTTTTTCATTCTTTCATAGATTCACTTTCCCCTCTTTAACATTGCAATAGTCTCTTTCCATTGCACTTCCAACAAGGGAAAGGGAAGATCAGTTCTGAGCAATGAGAAGAATTACAGTGTTTTCAGGCATGGAGGGAAACAGGTGGGAAAAGGAAGACAGTGAGGGAATCATTAGATCTTCAGTGTTAACATTTATTACAAATCTGCAATTTTGAATCTTGTAATTTTGAAACTATGATGACTTTCACCAGAGAGCTTTGGAAGAAAAGGTGAAATAAACCAGATTTTGGTCCCAACCATTTCATCTTGTTATAGTGATAGATGGTATGTTGAGTAAAGAGTCAAATGAAAAGAAAACCAGAAGACACCTTCTTTCAAAGGCATCACTACAAAGCTGACTCACACGAAAAAGAAAGATTGGAATAAGAAAGAGAAATTAAGGTATTAAGGTAGAATTACTATTTGGCACAACCCTAAGAAGACAGCAACAACCAGATTCACTCAGGATATCATTGGGGAAAAGACAGTTATTGAGGTAGAAAGCACTCCATAGAGGACAGAAAAATCCCAGGATGTGAGTTCTTTCATATTTTCTTGCAAGATCCAATTCTTCAGTTGAATTTCCATTGACCTGCAGCTTCTGTCTACACATGCCAACGATGCACCAAGACCCCCGAGTTCCAGGACAAGTTCAGGACTAGAGTGGACCATGTGGATCATCATGTTTGACTTCTATCAGCAACATATTCTCAGCACTACATGTCTAAATTCTCAACTGCATCTTACTTTTTCAGTAGTGATAAGAAATGCCTTCAACACCCTAATTTAAGGTATTCCATTGGCTACTTCTCCTCGTGAATAAAACTTTTCTGTACTTTTGTAGTCTGAACTTGCCAGTCTTTTCTTAGTCATGTATTGCCAGAAATCTCTTCCATATTAGATTCTCATAATGCAATGAAGTAACTTTTTTAAAAATATATATATTTTTAATTAAGGGAGGCAACAGATCTAACTCTTCCATTGTAGATATCTTTTATATATATCAAAAAATCACAGCCCTTTTCAACTCTTTCTGGTTATGCATAAGTTTTGAGAAGTTGAGGAATCACTGGCAGCGGTATTGCAGCAATCCCATTTCCTTGTTATTGTTATTCCCTGTTAATGAGGTATCTTCTGCATTGAACTCCAGAGAACACGAGTAATGGGAAAGGAGAAGCAGTAGGAAGTGGTTGCTGTTAAATAAAAGGCAATACACAGGTTTGTCCTGTCAGTAGGCAGGGTTACAAGTTGATACATAACACAGTCACATCAGAGATGAACACTGAGTGAAAAACTTGGAGAGTAGTTTCAAGTGGAGAGAGCAATCCAGACTAAAATGAGAGGGAGGATCCAGCATTGAGCCTATACTGTGGTGGTGGTGGTAGAAGAGCACCATCAGAGAAAGATACCGTGAATAAAAAAGGAGACATTATGACAGGAGGGTTGAAACTAGATGATCTTTAAGATTCCTTCCAACCCAGGCCATTCTATGATTAAAGTGAGATTACAGACCTCACAAATACTGTGACTGAGAAGGAGGGAAGACAAGGAAAAGAAGATTTAGGGAGATGAGTGATGACATGGATAGTAAAGGGTGAGAGGGAAGCAGTAGGAGACAAAGGCAGAAGAAAAAGCTTGTTATGGCAGGAGTCACCAGATGGCATTGTTACACGTAGTCTTGATGGTTATTTTCCTTGGCATGTAAGAAGTTTTTGTTTAAGTACAAATATTGTGTTTTAACTCCCATGAATGTCTACAGAGGAGTCATAACAGGAAATGAAGCTAGAGACAATATTAGAGATGGAAACTCTGAGGAACTGGACAAAAAGGTTTGAGTTTAAAGCAAAGAAAAAAAAAATTAAAATTACTAGCTCTTCATGGTAGACTTTGTTAATCCATGACTGATGTACAGATAAAAGAACTGAGCTAGAACTACAAGCAAGTTCAACTTTTTTTTTTTTCCTCAAAGTAGTGAGATAATCTATAGGGTCCTGACAGCTTCCATCCTTCAGTAGAAATGCAATCTGATGATATCAGGAAGGATGTAAGGTCTGAAGACAAGAATCAAGTAAATGGAGGAGAGAAGTATGAAGTGGAAAAATAGAAACATTGGAAAAGAACAGGGAAAACATTAGATACAATCAATGGGTAGTGAAGCATACCTGCAAGTCAAGGCAGTTGACAGAATGGCAAACACAGAACAAGGAAAATGGCTTAAAATACCACGTAGAAGTGACATGCAGCCACAACGGTGTAGGTACTACATTAGACTGTTTCTTTCAGTCTCTTCTCAACATGTTAGCATATTTAAATAGCACAAACTGCACTAGAAATAAAGACCTGGGGAGAAGAGCATTTCTGGGCTTGGGAAAGACTTTGGAGTAGAGGGTGCAAGCACCATCTGCAACATACACTGCTTGCATTGCTGCTCAATGGCAACAGTTGGCTTCTATAATACAACACAAAACCATTACATTTAATACCATTTTTATCTGGTTTTCAAGCCTAATTCAGGGCTTCTTCCTTTCCCAGTTCTTCAGCATTAGACCAGTATTACATTTGAATTCTCTAAATGAAAAAAAAAATCCAAACACACCCCCCCAAACCAAACCAAAACGAAAAAATAAACCAAAAAACCCCAAACAAATGGCTTCTAAATGACTGCCCTCTTGAGAGAGGAAAATCCCTAATGAAGAAGTTCAAGAGACAGTCACTGAGGCACACTACTCACTATTCAAAAGGAAACTGGGGAGAGAAGATGTAAACATGCATATTCCCATCTTCTCTGGGTAGAACATGCACTGTGTGTTCATTCCAGATTTTCATCCTTCCTGTGGCCTGACCTTTTTAACTCAAATGACAAAACAAAAGCCTAAGAGTTCTTCACAGTCTTGAGTACTCATGGAGCTTTCCAGAGAAGCTCATCTGTCATAACATAAGGCTCTCTTGCAGAGAGAACGCTTCAAGCCCCTTTACACTCTTCTGCAATAAAAGTAAGTTCCACTTAATTGCATATGGTAGTAAAAATCCACCTAGGTGAAATCTTGGAACCCCTGGAATCAGACTTCTGACCTCCTTCTTCATCAATGGGCAGCCTCTGCTCTGAATTCAGGCTGCAGCACAGAATTGTCCCAGGTGGAAAAAAAACCAAAACAAACTGGGAACAAAAAGGCTGATTGCTAGCAGGGCTAGGTCAGCTAAGCTCTGCAGCTAGCTGGATGTCAGCTTTCCAGAGTGATGTCCTGGATCAGACTGTGCAGCACGTGTATAGCTACCTCTATGGGCTGTGGAGACACACTTGAGTTCCCTCAGCAGAGCTTGCTCTCCCATAGTCTGACTGACAGGGGTCTTTCAGCCCACTAAGGCTCAAGTCATTCTTACCGTAAAGCTTTCAAACTACAAACACTGCACAGCAGTGGAAAAAAATAGCAAGTAGCTGGTAGTTGGAAATAGAGTAAAAAAATAGGAGGAAAAGGTAAGCCTTAGAGAGTTCAAGGTACCAGAGTTAGAGATTTTGAGTCTTTGAAAGATGAAAACAAGCTTGATCAGGAGAGAATGACCGTGCAGACCACCCATAAATGCTCTTAAGTGACACAGGCTACCTTTTCTGTGGTCCCACACCTTTCTCCCTCTCAACTTCTCCTATTAAAAGGAGCATTCTTCTGTGTTCAGCTAGATCTTATAACCACCTCCATACCTCTTTTGTGTTCTCAGTCCTATTCCTCTTGCAATCACTGCATAAAGGACTTTTTAGGAACATAGTGAACTACTAGGAAATTCCAGACCCAACCCAGACTAATTTGGGTTTCAGAGACAGCTACTCAGCTGTACCTTGCCTTCCTTCTCACTCCACTCTGGGAGACCTTTCAGAACTACCTGTCTTAGAAGGGCCATGTTTTTAAATAGCAGTAGCTATTTGCAGCTAATCAGGGCCTGCTCTACTTAAAAGCATATTACACCTGCTGGTATTTAAAGTAAATTTAAAAAAGGAAACAAAGCACTAATACATGCCTCTGCCCATCTGTTCCCACATCCACATGGACTCATGAACCATTTAGCATCTCTTTTAACATAGCAAGTAAGAAGTTATTTTGTTAATACAGAAGACTGAAAGGAACCATATCGTAGTGGGAGGATCTCTTTTTAATAGAAATCATTTTTAACACTGTAATGAAACTGGTCCTTCAGCAAAATTTTTGAGCAGCAGTTTATATTTCTGTACTAGCAGTTTTCTAGGTCTGGATTCCATCTCTTCATATTTTTGCTCTGTTTGGTTTAGCTGATCCCAGTTACATAACTGTTCTCTTTAGTCAGTAAACTTAAAGGTCAGTAAAATATAACATCAAAATCAGTATTATGTCATGTGAAGGGGCAACATAACCAACTAATATGCACTGTAGCTGACTAGTTCCTCCCCAGATCCTATCTGTCACTGTCCTGTGACTTACATCTCATTGATACAAGCCAGAAGAGAAGCATCTGTGCTACTGATCAGATTTAATGCTTTGAGATGTCATTAGTTCCTAAGAAAGGAATGTTTTTCAGTTTACTGGAAACTGGGGAAACAGGGTATGTAAAAAAATACAAAGGGGAACAATGGTTGCTAGGAAATTCAACGGAGTCAACAGGTACGATCATGCTCTTTCAGCCCTCAAAAATGTATCTGAATGAAGTACTGGATCACTTCCAAACTAAAGTAATAGTAGCAAGGAAATACAAGCATACTCCTCCTACATATTATAGAGACGATTTCCACTGTTTATAGTCTGGGATCTTCAAGTACAAAAAAAATTTTGTTTCCAAAAACAAAAAGGCCAACTGTATATTTTTAAAATATAACAGTGAAAAGTCAGTGAAGAAGCTCCCAAGTAGCACAAGAAACTCTCAAATCCTCTGGGCAGATGACACAAACAAAAAGAAAATTTGCAAAACATAAGGCTCTATGTGAATTTAAGAATCTTCACTAGAAAACAAAAATATCAGGGTGTGGGTAATTTACCAGTTTATCAAAGGGATCAATTCCATATAATTTGCATTTTCACACAAGAAAATACACATTGGCTTATGAAAAGGAGGTACCCATTGTCTTAAATAACATGTTGCTGCTGAACTTCTGCTGTTCACTTTTAGTCATCTGCAAATTTTGTCTCAGTTCACTTTAATTTTGGCACGTGCTTTTGAGGCTTCTTAGAGTCCACTGAAATTTGTCTATGTGTTTCAAAGTTTGGAAGTCTTAAGAAATGAAGCAGATTAGAGAAGCTACATTTACGAAATTACAATTCTAGACATATTAGTAACAACTCATTCATTTGCCATTGAAATTTTAGAGATGGCCCTGAGCAAACATGAGCATAGGAAGATGAGACACAAAACAGATCCTGAACAGAACAACTCTAAAGATAAACTGAAACACTGTCATTGCTACTCCCTTTTTTTGGTAAAAATACCAAAACCATTTTTCCACATGTAACCATTCGTCTTGCACCATTCATCTTGCAGCATAGATACAACACTGTCACATTATGCTCTCCAGATCAATGCTGTTAGTCTAGTTTAACATCACATTTGCTATCTTTCATGAAGAGTTTGTCTGTGACTTTGTTCACAGAAGGTCACATTTCAAACCCACTCAATTTTGCATGCATTAAGGACAAGCTCCTAGCAAATGAAATCCTGTTTTAACCTCTTACATGAGGGGACAGAATTATGGTTCTTCCACAAAGGCGACAGTTTTGGTTGAGTATGATTTCCAAGGGCTTGACTTAAAGCTGAGACAAATCATCTGATGGTTGGTCTATTTTGTTATTTGTTTTGGTGCGCAAACTAATATTGGCTTAGGCTAATGGTTTGAAAATCTATAATGCATTGTCTGTCTGTGAAATTTTTAAGAGTCAACCCCAGATCATAGCTCTTGGTTTTGTTCTATCTTATCAGGAGAGAGATGTAGTCCATGGAGGGAGATGATGACAAAAAGCTCTCTAGAACATACCAAGTCGGGTGATTCAGCAGTGTCTCCACACACTGTAATTAAAAGGCAGGCAGACACACATTTTCAATAATGTGAAGGAAAGTGTTTTCTAATTGCTGGCTTTTTTCCACCTGAAATACACTTGTTTAACCTATAGTACAACCCATCCCTTCCTACCATTATGTGTCATCAGTGAATCTGAAGGTTTATTCAAACTCTGTACTATACTCCCCCAACCATTTCATACCAGGAAACTTTAAAGTATGTGTTCTCATTTTGCAAAATTATCTCAGACAGTCTATACAAGCCTTTTCAATACCTTTACTAAAAATTCAGAAAGAATGGACAAATCCATTTGGAATTAGGACTGAGAACATTTAATGATTATACATAAAAATCATGCTACCATCAGGTCCTATGTGGAGTATATGCATCTATTTACACCTCTCTGTGTAGGCGGAGTGGTTTGTTCTCACATATCCTTGCAATGATACATTTACATACAGAGCCTACTCACAGTCCATATCAACTCTGAAGCATTTGGCACCATGTTGCATTCTATTTAATGTTAACACTTATGTTAAGAAAGGATATACCAGGAATACAGAACAGCAGTGTAAAAGCATTGCTTTCTTTCAGTTTCTCTCCCTTTCTAGCTTGCTGTCACCTTATTATTCTCTGCAACACAACACCAATTAATATTAAATTTTAAATTTTCTTTCTATAGAGCATAAGTAAGTCCTTTTTTCTCCTTTGCTTTTATTTTGATAATTCCAAGTGCTCCAGTTGCTGTTTATTGCTGGTAGACGTCATTACTTTGTGAAGTTTTTTTCATTCACTAGTATTTGCACAGATGAATATATTTAGTTTTGGCTTTCTTGTAATGTTCCAGAGACAAACTTTTGATGACCTTTGCTGAGGCAATTATGTTGGCTAAATTAACTGAAGAACCCTTCTGCTGCTGCTGATTCAGAGGATCTTGACTTTTCAACCACTCTTCAGCGAAGACCTGGGAAACAGTTTCTAGATTGAGATTTGGACCTGAAATTAAATAAAAAATGGAAGCAATACAAAGACAAGTATATAATTTTAGTGATTATTTTCCTCAGAAATATAAAATAAACATTCCTTTTAAACAAAGGGATTCTTGATTCTTTCAGCTGTAACTTAAAACACGTAGAATAACTGTATATAGTCCAAAAAAAAAAGGGTGAAGAGTTACCCAAGGAAGAGGAGAGTTCGTTACTGGCATTTTGACCACTACTGAACGTGCATTGATAGTGCTTAGGTTTCAACTATAGCCTAACAGAGGCTCCTCTCCTATTATTTGAATCCTTTGTGTTAAAGATTATTTTACTGAGGAATCATGATGGAATTTAAAGTCTAAAACACATTATTCCCGTCATTAAATAGTTTTCCCCCATGATCAGTGTTGACTGAATAAAGCCTGAGGTTGTAGAGGAGCTTGCGCAGAGGAAAATTTTGCTGCAGCTGATTTTGTTCCTAACTAATGAGGGGTAAGAGAGTTCGTCTCTATGATGACTCCACTTAGTGGTGTTCAGGTCCAGGCTTTTACTGAAAAAGCCCCAGGCTGTGGAGCTGTAACAGGTAGATTAGGTGAACAAACCTCTGCTAGATTTCTGATGCCTACTTAGCTTACAGTCAGCAATAAATATTAAAGATCATCCTGGCAGGTCACACAAACAGCCTCAGGCCATATCTACAGTGGGGATTTATTCTTTTATCAGTCATTAGTAACTGTCGCGTGGAGCTGCTGCACCAACACTGTCCTCAGGCTTGACGGGCAGGGCTGGAGTGTGAACAAAGGTAGCTCACACTGGCTGCAGGCAGAAAAGGCAAATCACTGCTTGTATACAACGGGTGTGTGTGCCTACCACAACCCCCCAAAACAAACAGGGACAGACACCCAAATGGGATTGCTTTTCCTGTTGACATAGATTTACTACTTGGTTTCCAATCTTCCTGGCAATTCCTCTGCACACATTTGAAGCACTGAGAGTATCTAATGCTGAAAGCAGGCTTGGTCCTGCTCTTAATGAAATCACTAGAAATGTTGCCACTAACACTGACAGGTGCAGGACTGGGCCTGTTGCACACATGTATCATGTTTCCTGAAATATTAGCTAGACCACGAATTGCAGAATGCCACACAGAGTCCCTGCCAATTCCTGTCCCTTCAGGAGCTGTTTATGTGGAAATCACCTTGGCACTCCTGATCTGCTTTAGCTTACCAGAGGTTAAGGGACTTCACAGACTTTAATTGAATGAAGTCTATAAATAATTTTCATTTCCTGCACATGGAGTTGAAAAGGTGGCTTGGAAAGGATTTTACTTTTGTTTTGAAATTATACTTGCTTTCTTCCTGACTTCTTTAAGAAGATCTCAGTGCAAAAGCTGAAGTTTTCATTGTATTTTTAGATCATGATATTTGACAGCTCTTGGCCTTCTTTTATGTACAGGGCAGAATCTCCTGACTGTCTCACGGAATGAGCATTAGTTCCCACAATTTAACGGCTAAAAGCTCAATATACCCACTTACTTCCTTCCTCCAAACTACTACTGGGATAAAATAGATGTGAACAAGGGCACCAAGAGGTGAAGAAGTAAGAAATTTGCCTGCTATCCTTTTCTTTCGCAAAGGCATTTGAAAGCACACCTCTCTTAAACAGTCTTTTCTTCCACCCCATGTGAGCAAATTGGGTGGAGTAAACATGTCTGTGCAGTGATAATACAAAGAGAGCCATGTATCATTTCATCCCGAGGGAAGGAGCATCTGGTACATCACAGATTTGTCAGGAATTAGGTTGGAAGTCACAGTACTATGTTTTTTAATCTTGTTTGACTTAAAACTGTGTTTTGTAATCAGTGTAATAAAAAGGCAGCGCTGAGACTCAGGGATTAGCTATAGAGAAGAAAAACAATAGTACACATAGTGCTTTGATGTGTTTCTATTTGAATTAGAAAGTGGTACTTTAACAGCTCAGAGAGCTACATACAAACTCTCAGCTTAGCAATCACACTGTCCAGCACTTGAACTTCTTGCAAAGCACTGTCAAAGTCAGACAGAAACAAACTCTGAGCAATTTAGAAGTGCAATAAAGGATTCAGTGTGCAATTAATCACAAGAAACACAAATCTTACTGACTAGCTACAGCTATCAGTGATGTCAAACATGTGAGCAGAAAGGAGCATTCAGTAATGAAAATTAAATGTTTAATAGAAGATATTTAATGACAGAATGCCTGTTCTTTAATTAGAGAGAGTGGAAGGGGATCAGGGCAAACACTACATATGACTTTAGACTTTGCTTTTGTGTGATTTTTCTGAATCCTGGTTTATGAACACAGGCAGAATGATCATGGAGACCTTCCGTCTGTGAAACATAAACTGGGATTTATCACCCTAGAGGAACTGCCACTGTAGAAATGCCTGTTTCAACATTGTTAGAAGCTGAACATATTTGGCAACAGAGTAAAGCATTAGGAATTCTTTAAAACCCATCTTTTGATCCAAACTTGTATTGTAAATAACACAGCAGCAGCTGCAAAGGATTCTCATTTTCCACCATGAACTTGGTAGGCAGAGATTTTTCTTTTAAAAGAAACTTGCTGAGCTGATTCCATGAAGCTTATACACATTTGTAAGACCAAATAAAAGCAAAATATATGCTTATTATTTTTATTGTTTTAGTGGATCTGCTCCTACACATATTACACTAGCAAAATGTAATAGAAGTAATAGAAATTTTGCAAGAATTTAAGCTACAGAATCAAAGATAAATGTACACTGAATGGTTCCTTTCTGCTGATAGTCAAGTTACATGCCATCAGAATTCCATGGAAAACCGAAAATGTTTAATTTGGAGTTAAATAAATTAATTTTTAAGGACTGAATATTGGCCTAAAACCCTCCTCTTCATGCCACAAAATCTCTGAGAAAGCAGGTGGTTTGAAAAAAAAGGGCTAGTGAGACTACTGCTGGAAATCTGGTTTAGGCTGTACAAGAGATAAAGATCCCTAAGTTTAACTTAAGCAGAAAACTTAAGACTGTACTCCCCGAGGTATGAGCCAGAGACCAGTTCAGCTGTGGCCAGTTCTGTTTCCATCCATGTTCAGCCACATCCCTTTCTTCAAGTGCTAAGCAACTCAATACCTGGTTCATGACTTAGCCTACAGAGATATGTAATCTAAACAAACTCTTTTCTATCTCCCAAAGGATTGTTCTTTCCTTCTAAGGAAAAAACTTAAGTTGCTTCCTCAACTAAGAAAGCAGAGTTCCTTTGCTCACAGAAGGAACTGAAATCCACACCATTGCTTATTAGGAAAGGACACTCAACACCCAGCTGCAGACTGCCATAATGTGGGTGCATGGCAGACACCTCTCTCCTCATTACTTTGGTATTCCAGTGGGCCTGTATCCATTAAAGACAATTGAGTAAAGTTGCTTTCTAGTGTGAAGACATGAACTTATTCAAAAATATGAAATTGTTCTTTGAACAAGTAGTACAACCCAGGCTGCTTCCATCTTCTAAGGAACCTGGTCTATAAACCATACACTTGGAAAAACTGACTCCACTGAGCATAAGGTAATTGTTTTTTCTCACCTAAACTGGCTTCCATTTTTTCTTTTTTGGGGTCTGGAAATGATCAAGTCACTTCATTGTCCATCAATATGTCTAGGAATTGACCATCTCGGACATTAAACTTGCCTCTTCCCCATTCCATAAGCCAACAGTTTTGCTTATAAATCAAATCCTTTCAATGGTCAGGAACACCAAATTGCCTCATAAAGCATGAGGGTTTGGGTGGGATGCCTGCAGGAGTTCTCCTGGCAAGGCTGAGTGCTTCCCATGCCCAGTAATGAAGATAGTCATATACAATAATATGCTGAAACTGTACAGGAAATTGTAATTGCTGCTAAGAAAGTTTTACCCTACTCCTGGCAGCAATCAGAGGTGAAATAGACCCTTTTTATTTCCACAGAAATTCAAAGACTTCTTACACAGGAAGAATGCTGGATCTCAGCAGAGAATTGATGGGAACTATGAATCCGGAGGCATATATAAGGAGGACTTTGATTTTCTTCTTTTATGAGATCCAGGGAACAAAGCAATTGGCAAATATTTGGTATACTTAAGACAAAAAATATAGATACCTTATTTTCCCTTTGATATGTCACAAAAACTTTGCCTTTCTTAAAATTGCTAATATGCACATACCTTAATTTAATTCTGACTTCTGCGTTTTTACCTTGAACTCTTATTAATCAATAAAGCCAACGTTCACCTGTTTCATGACTATTTTGTAGCACAGGTACCTTGTTAACTGTATCCAGAGTAACATTAAGGATATTTGGGTGGATGGCTTGTTCATTAGTAGAAAAGTATTATATCTATATATCTAAGTTGTTTCAGGTCCAGTCTGAGCATATGGGAACTTGCGTGGATCAAATGGGTGTCTAAAATCTAGATCTCGATGAACCAGTTCCACGTAACATAAAAATCTTTTTATCAGGAGCTAAGGCTAAACACGATGCATCACCTGTTCTGGTTACTATCCATGGAGAGAGATGAGGCATATGTTAAGGAAGACTGCTGGATCCAGTCAGAGAAACTAGTATAGTTTTTTCAACAATGTTGTTGACAGACTGCCATTCAAGAGCATTATATGTAAATGATCAGGGAAGTAAACACAAGGAATATGCTACAATCTACTTATATGTGAGATTCCACAACACCTATCCTTTGACCTTTCTGATTCTCAGATGGAGATCAGAGAAGTCACCCTTCATGCTTCTCTTTCTTTCAAGGCAAATTCAATGAGGCTATGTTAGTTTTCACCTGATGGGGATTTGGCTCACTGAATATGAGACTAATGGCTTCAGAAAAAGCTTCAGCCTTGGCAACGATAGTGAATAGTGTTTCATGTTAGTTATGTATACCTCACACAGTTAGCTCTAACTTACTGTAAATAGAATGAAGAGTGCTTTGTTGCTGAATAATTTATTACACATTAAATATGGCCCAAGGCAATAGAGTTTTCAAGTTCCACAAAGGCCTTATATATTTCCTGCTGTTATAATTATGCAAAGGAAGTTCTGACAGTCTGAATTATGAAATATAGATTATCTATTCAGCAACAGTTCAAAGATGTATTGTATGTGAAGGTAGTGAGCAAAGACGGGATTTCAAACATCATGTGTACTCTTACGGAAGGTACAGGATTTGTTTAAGTACCTCCTTGCTGCATGGCAAAGTTTTAGAACATGAAGAGACCTTCAGTTACCCCAACAAACAGGCATGGCTGACACTACTGACTCATATACCCTTTAAAGCCACATTTTTTTCTCTTTTCTTTGTTTCCTAGTCTCACTTTATCCTTCTTTTCATGTTTAATGAGACATAAAAATACCTTTACTTCACTGAGCATCTTTCATCCAAGCAGCTCAAAGAATACCACATTAAGGCTCACAAAACCTCTCTGAGGTACCCAGGCAAGAGGTACCCAGAGATTTTTTTCATGTACTATAGGTGTATGTATCTCTGAAATGGAGGGTAGTAACTCTTCTGAGAAGCAATCTATCTCGACATTACGCTTAAACAGCATAATACATTGATCTAAAAGGGTGCTGCAAGACAGATCCTTCCTAAGTTAAGAAAAATACTCAATAGTTGTGCTTAAATTAGATGTGTAGATTTGTTGAAGCTACATGTTCTTAAAATGGCAGGTGATTAAAAGTTTCATTTCTATACCTCACAGAAGTAAATATTTTAGGAAATCAGGATCAATAGATTATGAAGCACCAGTGAAATCTGAAGAAAATGCCAAGCAACATGGATGGGTTTTCAGCTATGGACAAATTTTAAGAATACTTTGCAATTTTGCAATTACTTCCATCAGAGTTCAAAATGCATTATAAAAGTTATGAAGCACATTAGCTCTGTTTTACAAAAGAGGAAGCTATGCACAAACAGATGATGTGATTTCCAAAGGTTGACAAAAAAACTAGCTTGGCACAAATGGAAACACCCTGCTGGCTTCCTGACTGCTACTTATTACACTGGGTCATAATTCCTCTCATATACTTTTTACATAGACTTATGTGCTCTCTTTTGAATCTGGCAAAGAAATGCATTGATCTTAATGCTGGAAATTCTGATCTAGGATTTATGCTTTATTTTTTAAAAAGTCTTCAGACAGGGGACAAAGATTTTGAAAATTATAAACATGTAGATTTAAACATATTTTGATTATTCAGGAGTGATTTTTGTGTGGGTGTGTTTATGTTTCTATGCTTTTGAAATGAAAGGCTTTCAGAAAACCCACACCTTTGGTAGGAAGTTTGCTAACTTTTCCAGATCCTCCCAAAACATCCCTGTCCAAATAGAATTATGAAAGTTTCCTATGATATGTTTGAGTGACATATCATATTACCTGTGGAGATGATGCATCATAAGATTTCTGTTATTTTAGAGGATAGAAAAAGAAATAGTTTGACAATCAATGACATGCCGACATTCTAATACAAAAGCTACTTGTTCTGGGTGACATTCACTATCCGAATGTCAGATCAAATGCACTTTGTTCTATATATGTCATATAGCTACCCTTAGTCATGCAGTCACGGAACTTCACCCTTGCTACAACACTGTATGAAAGGAAAACAGTCTGAGGAAGCAATTCCAGCTTTTATAATAAGAGTAGGTTGGATTAAGTTTAACTGAATCAGAAGTGCACTGCAGCCACTGGGAGGGGAGAGTGAGAGAAGGCATTCTTGGCACCTGTGAAAAATAGCAAAACAAATGTGGTTTGACTAAATGGAAGATTTAGGGAAGGGGACTTGATTTGCCCATACAACCTCTCTGCTCTTCCTTGTACTTAAGCATTATTATTGAGTATTTAATTATATTGATCATGCACAATTTTTTTTTTTAATTCTGCAGAATCACTCTCATTTAGTGGGTGGTACTCAGTAAACAAGGCAGCTGTTCAATATTCCTTTTTATCTACTTCATTCACTGTGTGTGGTCTCATGCCTTATTTAGTTCACACAATCCCAAATCAGCCCTGGGTCTGGAATTATTCACCAAATAGTATGTGATTATGCAATTAAAGACTGTATCAAAACACACAAAAGGGTAGAATTAGGATTGCACACAGCTTAATTTAAGTTAGTTGAATTCCCTACATTTTGTGTCCTTGATTTTTCCACCTTAGTAAACTTCTTTATGTAGTTTTGTTTTTATTTTTGCTAAACTTCTGAGGAAATGTCTGTGGTGGACCCTCACAAACCTCAGTTACTAGAACTGCAAAACTGTGGCCTAACTTGTGAATGGTTTGCTATGTGGACCTAAAAAGCCTTAATTCTCAGTGTATCCTCATAAGAGTCTCAGGGCTTTCTCTGCTGGGTCATTGCTTGATGCAGCAGCATCGTTATTTCCTACACCATTCTCCTAGTAGAGCCTTCTGAGAAACAACCTCACCTTTGCTGAAGGAGTAAAAAAGGCTCATTGTAGATCTTACCTAATGTAACACTGCTCCTTACACAAGGAAACCTGTGGCAATGGGTTTATGGAAAAAGTCCTGCCAAAGATGGGCTGGTGAATCAGAAGTTTTTAATGTTGTTTAAACTCACGTTAAGATGGCTCTTTGCAGAGTCACTGCTTTTCCCCATACCTTCTGTGTAACCCCCTACCTCTCAGGTAGGAGTGTCCTGGGAAGATGTCCCAAGGTGCTCCCATTGGTCCTTTGTTAACCCCTTCCTTATTGGCTGTAAACTCCTTACCTTGATTGTGACCCCTCACCTGTGATTGGTCCCCAAGGGCTATATAAGCCCCCTCCCAAAATAAACTTCCTCTTTTGTCCGTCCCTCCCTGGTGGTCTGTGTGTGCTCCTTGTGGGGTCACCGGGCCACGTGCAGGGGTGGGGGGAAGAGCATTCACCTCGCCGGTAATGGGGCAAGCATCATAAGGCCTGGAGGTCTCCCCCTTTCTCCCCAATCCGCCGTAGAAACCCACACGGGTCTGGAGAGAGATGACACATCCTGTTCAACAACCCCTGATCAGATGGGGATACCTGAGGTGTGATGGCATCCCTGATCACAAACTATGGCCTATGCTTGCAGATTACCAGGGTCACTCTTTGTTCCTCACTCAGCAAACAAAAGGTACAAGCTGACTCTCTACAATATTAGACATAAAAGACTTATGCTGTCACCTACTTCATTTCCACTGTGGTTTTCACTCATTTTTGCCTTATTCCCATGTATAAGGGATCTTACTGTTAGTGTGGCTGTTTTTTTCATGCTGCTTTTTTTCCCTTCTATTTAATCCAAGTCTAATTATACCCAAGTATGTCTAATTATATCCCCTAATAGCAGGCTAAATAATTTCCAACCATTTTTGGCTTTTACCCTGTTCAAATATTTAAAACCAGGGCCAGAATCTCCTCTCATTTCTACTACGCTATGTCAGCGAGTAAAATTTAGCTTAGACCCATGGAGCCACAGACTCACAGTAGTGGCAACATGGTGTGAGAAGAGGGGAACAGCTCATTCTCCAGGATAGTTCTAGGATACAATCAGTTTGGTAATTGAGGCCTAGATGTGTTCAATTTGGCAATTTTCCATAACCCAAACTTCTGAGGCTTTGTGGGGTCTGGGAGAGAGGAGGTGGAAGGGAGCAGGAGGTTTAACTCATCAAAGGGTAAACTGATTATTTTGAATTTCGAGTGAAGAGGCTTTGGTAAACGAATGAACAGAGGGCTCCAAGCCCACACTTAGAAGCACTGATTTGTGGGCACTACAAAGGGCTAACTGTTAATTAATTATTGTCAAATATGTTGTGTGGATTGTTAAACCTCAATTATTTTACGCTGGGGTCTAGCTGGAAACGCTAGCCTTGTCCTTGCTTTATATGACCTGATGCAAGACACAGATGAACATTCATCTAACTTGTGTAAAGTAGCCTGTGTGTTGGCTGCTGCTTACATTTTTTTCCTCTTTATGTTGGCTGTCTTCCTAAATCTATTGCAAAATCCAGCGTCCTGCACTTAGCACCACTGCCTCCTCTTCCTGCTGTTCCACCTCAATAAAGAAAGGCCACTGGATTTTCTACCACTTTACATATTTAACAACTACGTAAATTTACTTCAAATCTACCCACCCAAGACCAGACCTTTACAGTGGCCTGGAACTGTTCCCACAGAAGGAATCCTAAATGATCTCATTGACCAGTACACAATATCAATTATTCAACACCAAAACTGAAAAGATAAAGTAATACCAAAAGAGTCTTTCTGCTGAATAGGAGCTGAAGTCCTTGTTTTGAAATAAACACAGCAGAATACTGAAAGTTCTTGTTTTCTAACCTTGCAGGGAAGGATTTTCCCATAAATTTATTGGGAAATTACATCTTTGGAACAGGATGTTGAGGAAAAAGTCAATAAAAATATTTTTAGACAACATTAAAAAATTTCTAGATCTATCTTATGAATCCCTCTGGAGATTTCATAAAGATTGGTCTTCATGCCTGAATATTGAACAACAGGATTTATTGAACAACATAGTATGAAAATCTATGAAAAATAGAGTATTTCCACTTTTGTCTTTGACTCAGACTGAAATGCCCAAGAATATACAGGCGAATTAGTACATGTGTAAATTTAAATTAATTTTCAAACACAGCTTTTAAAGAACCGTGGACTTTGTATCTTTCCTTTTTAAAGTACTTTGGTAAGAAGGCTTTGTGAGAGGAACATCAAACCCAAGCCTGAGGGTTGGGTCCAGTTTGCAAAGCAGCACACCTGGCACATCCCATTCCCTGATTGTCCCTTTCCAATCAGCCCTTAGTCAGGACCTTAACAAACACAAAAGTGTTGCCTTCAGCTGCAATTGACCCTGAAATGGAAATGCAGGAAACAGGGCACAATATCACAATATGTTTCTTCTGCTCTTCTCCCCTTGGCCTCGATCAATCTCTGGTGTCACCCAGTACTAGCATTGTTTCATATTAATTTGACTGACAAATTCCTTTTTAGTCTCCAAATGAAGGTATGTGGACTGCACTGACCCTAAGGGTGGACATCCAACTGCTGTGAACCACTAACACAGCCAAAACTCACTAAAATTTTCTCTTTCAGCCACATTTCAAACAAGGGATGTGGAAGAAGGAAGAAATTAATTACTTTATCATTACATTAATAATTATATCAATGTCTTTCATAAAATAGAATCATGGAATCAACCATGTTGGAAAAGACCTCCAAGATCATCAAGTCCAATCCTTGATCCAACACTGCCATGGTTACTAGACCATGGCACTAAGTGCCACATCCAATCTCATCTTAAAAACTTCCAGGGATGGTGAATCCACTATCTACACCATTCCAATGTCTGATTACTCTCTCTATAAAAAATTTCTTCCTAATATCCAACCTAAACCTCCCCTGGCAGAGCTTAAGACCATTATATAATTATGTTATATTATTGTGTATTATATTAGTCTTCTTTATAAATATATTTATAAAGTGTTCCTAAATGACAGAAAACTTGGAGTTGACTGTTCTTTCACAGAGAATTCCACAAATAACTAATTTTTTTTCAAATTAGTTATTCGAAACTCACCATTTTCCAGAGGAATGAAGTTGCAGAGCTTCCATTGGCAAACATTATTTTTTGAAAAGGATTTTTTTCTTCATCCTCCTATCCCATATTAATGAAAACAACTCACTTGGAAAATATGGTAGCCCAATGTATTGGGTTTGAGCAGCAAGGTTTTTGTAGGAGTGAGGCTACAGGGGGGACTTCAGTGAGAAGCTGCCAGAAGCTTCCCCTATGTCTAATAACGTCAGTGCCAGCCAGCTCCAAGACAGACCCACTGCTGTCCAAGGTCAAGCCCATCAGTGATGCTGGTAGTACCTCTGGGATAGCACAGTTAGGAAGAGGAAACAAAACCAGCCAGACAATAACAGAACAGAGAGGAGTGAAAATATGTGGAAGCAACAACTCTGCAGACCCCAAAGTCAGTGCAGAAGGAGGAGCAGGAGGTGCTCCAGGTGCCAGAGCAGATTCCCCTGCAGCCCACGGTGAAGACCATGATGAGGCAGCTGTTCCCCTGCAGCCCATAGAGGTTCATGGTGTAGTAGATATCCACCTGCAGGTCATGGAGGACCCCATGCTGGAGCAGGGGAAGAGTTCAAGGAGTCCTCCCCCTGAGGAGAAAGGAGTGGCAGAAATGAGGTGATGAACTGACTGCAATTCTCAGCCCTGTCCCATGGTTCCTCTGGGGGGAGAAGTAGGGAAAGATCAGGAGTGAAGCTGAAACCGTGAAGAAGGAAGGGTGGGAAAGAAGGTGTTTTAAGGTTTGGTTTTATTTCTCATTATTCTTCTCTGATTTAATTGGCAATAAATTAGGCCAATTTCCCCAAGTGGAGTCTTTTTGTGCATGAAGGTAATTGGTGAGTGATCTCCCTCTGCCCTTACCTTACAACTTGCATTTGTGCTTCTCTGTGCATAGTAACTTCCATCCAGCATCATGGAGGCCTTATCTGGGAATTTCAATAGAATCCCATGATTCCTATGCACTACTTAACATGCATCTCACATACACTTTTCAAGTCTGGAGTGATTCTTTGCTTGAAGGTTTGCTCATAGTTCTATGGTAATTCCAAACTCTGCAAAGGATAACACAGATGCTTTAGTCTCTGAGTGAAACCTCTGCAGGTCTGCAGACTGCTAGTGACAGTTTATCAGCTCCTGATAAAACCAGTAGGTTTATATATGGATCATGATAAATCTTCCAACAATATAATACAGTGTTCCAAAACTTTGGGCTCTTCAATAACTGTGCATTATTGTATTTTCAAAAAGACTTCTTGTATTCATTCCACTCATAATTTTTACA
Organism: Neopelma chrysocephalum; assembly: GCF_003984885.1. Classification (NCBI taxonomy): domain Eukaryota; kingdom Metazoa; phylum Chordata; class Aves; order Passeriformes; family Pipridae; genus Neopelma; species Neopelma chrysocephalum. The sequence goes on along the minus strand of NW_020897742.1, from coordinate 4,899,449 downwards.
GTTGGCATGGTAACTGCCTAAAAATTTGCTAGAGGCATTACAGCTCCAAGCTTTTCTTGTAGCCTATGATGCTTAATCAAAAAGTTTGCAATACATCCCAGTACTGTAAGTGGTAAAGCTAAAAATATTGCTCTCTTCAGAGCACAAACAACTGCAACATGCTTTCAGGAAAGAGTTTGTGCTTACAATGAAATGGAGAAACACCAACACTTACCCCTTTATCCACTTCTGCACTCCAGCAGTGTGCAGCAGTCCTGGAAGTCTTGAATGTTTAGTATTGAGTAAATTTTTCCTTACAGTACTATATTCTTTTAAGATTGAAGTAAGTATGTAGGTTGAAAGAGTTAGCTGTCTTTAATATGTGACAAAGATGCTATTTAAAACCACAGTACTGCAAATGAATACACATGGTGGGATTAGCACAGAAGTGAATAGTAGCACTGCACTCATGGGGATGACTTACAATAGCAGTAACTTCTATGTTCAGCTACAGATTTTGGGTTCAACCCTAATATATCATTCAGGTGGCCAAATATTTTCTTAACAAATGACTGGTATTGTAAATATTCAATATTTATTAGAAGACACAGATGCAAACTTAAAGAAGGAAGATGGAGACTTCAGCACGATGCAGAAACCTGTAATGCCAATGGAAAGCTTACCTGCACATAGCTATCTTAGATAAATCTGCATCTGTCTAAAGGATGGAACTGGAACTAGGGCTATCACAACAACAAACTGTATGAACATGGAACATTCCTTACTAAAGTGAAATTCCTCGTATTAATAAGATGTACGAAGTGGTTCTAGACTTTGCTTCAACACACAGGGCAAACATCTCCTTGTAGGGGCAAATGACAGCCCTCAGATGGCTTGTTTATACTGGTAATATGTGTGAGAATGTTGCCTATGGGCAATACACTTCTTTTTGGTACAATGGGTCTGTAAAACCAGGGATCACATGACAGTTTCTTTCTAGAAGATTACAATAGTCCAGGTCAGTGCACCCTGAACTGGCATTTATGCACTCAGCATGAGGACAGATGAACCCTCTGATACTTAAGCAAACGTGCTCTCCGAAGGTGAGCATGTGTGTGAATTCTAGGGCAGTGTTCCAGCTGTGCAGTCTCTAGCACACAGCAAAAGTGACACAGCTATTTGCAGGGCCTGTTATCTCTCCTAAAATGCTGGTCTTCTTGTTCTCACTCCTTTTCCTGAAGATTTTCAAACAGGGATATTATGTCTACTCCTGTGTAAGAAGCATGATTAGTAGTGCACTGGTGGTAATGGTGGTGCAACTGATGCTGACTCTGAAATTGTTGCTTAGATTTTCTGGAAAATCATACGCTGCAAAGCCTTACCATTTTAATATGTGGCAATGTGAATGCTTTGATGGCAGGCAGAGGTGCTTAGAGCTTCTGAGGATCAGGTTTCTCAGTGACTTGTGTAATTTGCATTTGAAAACCTTACTTTGAAAGGTTTGGCCACAACACCGGATGTTGTACTCTAATGAGAATAGGAAAGGCTTTTTGACTGTCATGTACAGCTCTAATGGGTGTGTGTGTAAAGTTGTAATTTTTTTTTTCTGGTCTGAAGCGACAAACAATTTAATTGCAATAGAGGAAGGTCTTTTTTATCGTCCCAACTTTTTGGATGCAGTTACAGTTTCCTTCTCTGTACATCATCAACCTCTTGCAAACCCTTTGATAAGACAGGGGGAGAAGAAACAAACTCCATCTTCCATAAGCTAAAGTAAAGATACATCCATGAGAATGATGGTCTTGTGGAATATAAACACAGAGACACTTGAGATCTCCAGAGTGTTTAATGAGTTTTCTTTTGTTAAGGAAACACTATGTGCTTGTTTGCAAGGGAAACCTTCATTCAAACATATAAAAGGTAATGATTGTACTGGTGTGAGTTCAGTCTGTTTGTACAGGATTGCAGGAACAGGCTCTGAAAAAGCATCCTATTCAATTTTTTAAAATCTAAGTTTCTTTTAGGAACAATTTTAAGGTATTACTGAAACAAGATGGTGGCTTCCATGACAAGAAGAAATGCAATGATCCTACTTCCCCTGGAGTTTGAGTGACAACCTAATCCTGAATAATTATAGTCTTGGGATGACAATGCTTTAAAATCATTGCCTTTCATCTGCATACACTTAAAATACACTTAAAGTAAAACAAAAACCCCAGGATCTTCTAAAGGTTAAACTATTATGTTTTGAATACATGTTTTCCATTTAAAATATAACTCTATATATGGAATGTGTGAGATACTTTATCAAGGAGATTCCAGAGGTTATTGTAACTTCTTCCTTACTTTGCAACTCTTTGGTGGCAATATTCAACTTAATTTACTTAACTTACAGTTAAGACTTTCTATTAAATGCTACCTGTGCTCCATTAGCCAGGAAAGCCTCTCTCCTTCAATGGCTCTGATTCCTGCAAGAGAATTCCAGATACAAACAGCCTCAGACCTTGAAGACACGTAACCATGTCTACCCTTAAGATGAATGTGAAGTTACATATGTTAGTAAAATATGTGGATATGGGCCAGGGTAACATCAAGGGACATTTGCCAGGTTCTACTTGAGCAATAAGGCAGGGTGTAGACTCTGATCCCATGCTTGGGTATGTTGCTAGGCACAGGGTAAAAGCTCTGCACTATCGCTCAACAAGGTGTGCTGTCATTGCACAATAACTCCGTCCTGTGCACTGGGATGATTATAGAGTGCTATTTTCAGTGTGTGGAAGATATTTTATTTATGTATATTTTATTCTGCTGACATGCAGAGGAAATAGCTGCTTGGTAAATGTCATGTTATAGTAAGTGTATGGCCTATTTTTAGCTAGACAATAATGTGAAAGGTGCTGCTCTTTTAGGCCTCTATGGGTGTGCATGGTCTTGCACACAAAGTCTGGATGGAAGACTTTAAAAAAACAATGCCTTGTTCCTGCTATGAGCTGTGGGCATGCAGAATCCTACCTATGTTTGAGAGTGAGGAAAGAGGAGTTCAGCACTTTGCTACCTCTGGCACTGAAAGTATACCTATAGCAAAAAATTCCCAACACATTTTGTGTGGAAATCCAGGTTATGTAAAAAGATAACACTGCTCCTTGGAAACAATTTCTCATAGGAAACAGCATGAAATTGTTTTCAGCTTCACAGTTATCTTGTTTGTTTTGCTAATCCTCACGAAGATTAATAAAGGAATGATGAGACAACAGCAAACTGTAAGCACAGGAAGCGACTATTGCCTAAAGCATCTGGATATGATTATATAAACACGATGTAATAAGAAAGCTGAGAGATTTAACTTTCGAAATCTCTTTTATTCCCTTCTAAAAAAAACACCCTCTCAGAATACTTACCTTATTCCCTGAGTATCCTTTGAGCTGTTAAAGCATTGCAATTTTCACTGCAAGTTCCTTGCTACTATTGATCAATCTATCCTAGATTTGATCTTTTATCCAAACTTTTCCTGGCATGTATTCTGGTATCTGACCCTTTATTGAGAGAGAGGTGTCATTAAATCTGAAGAGGACATTTTGTATCTAAATGTTATATGTACTATTTTCCTCCTATCCACTGGTAAATACAATCAATATTTTGAACATTTATTACATGGTATGATTTCTTTGTCACTAAAACAGTGACCTATTCTTTAAGAGCATGGAACACTCTCCACAGCAAGCCAGGCTAGTCACACCAGCTGACAACTTTGCTATTTACTAGAATTCCCAAGAGATAAACCTTTTTAAAAATACTGTTCTATCATATATAAATGTTAGCAATTTTAACATTAATTCTACTAGTTTTTAGCTTTTTTTCTCTCTCAGTAATTCTATTTGGTACAGAGTGCTAGCTGTGAAGGATACTTTTTTGGGGGGGCGCTTTTGTTCAGAGTCCAGTTTTATTAAAAAATTACCTTGAATCTGTACTTTTTATAAAATACATCCTAAACTCATTTTGGCCTCTTTGTCGTTATCTCTCCAAACATAATTATGCAAGAGACATTGAGAAAAGTACAGAGGATGATCAGCTGTTCACTAACTTAAGCACTTTATTAAAGCAAGAGAAATATGCATCTTTTCTGTCATTTTATACCCATCCAATAATGTAGAATGACAGGAGAGTCCAGAAGGGAGAAGGAGCAGGACTGGTTCCTGTTTGGCACTTCTACAGTATCCCCTGCAATGCACAGTAAATCCTGCTTACTTTCAACAGCTCTTGGCAGAACACGGTCATTGCAGAGGCCTCTTCAGTGAACTTAGGTCTCATATTTTGGTAGTACTTGGGTAGGCTACGATTTGGTCAGGTAGGTTTGTTTCATGGGGCCACCAAAAACATTTCTCTGGTGGTAGGAAAAAAAGAACCTTCTCTTTTCCTCTAGCTTTTGCTGTTTAAGCACAGGGCTGAAAGAGCCACCAATGACACACACGAGGCCAAACACAGACTCCATTGTCTTTTTTTTTTTTTTGGCCCAAACAGATTTTAGCTGAAATTTTCCAAAAGGAAACACATAAAACAAGTTTGAGACAGATGTCTGGCAAGGGTATTTTCAATTCAGTTTGTTGGAGTCTGATAAAGTTATAAACAACAAAACCCAAGGTTCCTCTTGACTAACACTGTTAGTCAACCTTAACATCAGAGAGTCAACTAACTTTGCTCATAATTGTAATAAGGAACTACTGAATGCCAGACTATTACATTTTTGCCCATAATATTAAGTTATAATAGATAATTGCAGGTATCAAGATGGGCAGCTGTTTCTTTGAATTAATATTGACCTTTTTTTTTTTATTTAGGTAAGATACGAAAAATGTTAAAAATGAGTAGTCATTTCTTATATAAAGCAGCAGCTGAGCAGTAGGTGGAGGAATGGTTGGTTGTTCCTACTCCTAAGCAAACACACATACAGTTTCATTTTTTAAATTAATTTTATTTTGATTGCAAAAAAAGTGATTTCTAATGACACAAAGTTTCAGCTGGTAAATCTTCTTTGCAGTTTTTTCTCTTTAATCTCTGAAAGCTGATGTAGTTCGTTCCAATTGCCCACAGCATCAGCTTTATTCTCTTGAAAGAACTTGCTCTCTTTTTAGTTTTCCTTTAATGTTTTGAGCTCTTACCAGAAATCGTAATCTTCTTAAGGTGTTGGCAGAAGCCACAAAATTCACCAAAACTAAAGCTCATGTCTAACCAAGTATCCCGTTATCAGGACCACCCAAGTGATTCAGGTTTGTCACATTCACAGTATACTCCTTTATATGATTTTCTAGGATTAGAAAGGAAAGAAAATTTAGGGTATTGATTAGTCAGGTTAGGAAAAGGTTATGAAGATCATTGTACTTAAATAACACAATATTGTAGTTGTTTTGAAATATATTAAAGTCTCTGTTTATTACAGCTAGTCAGTATATCGGGGTTATTTGATTTCATGTAGCCATTCTGGTGCTGGGTCCCACGTATTATATTGAGGAACTTCCCTTGGTAATTTATGACCAACCTTTGCCTGAACTCCCCTCTTTCTGCATGCTGGCACTGGGTCCTATGGAGATAGAAACCCCATGGGAGATGGGAGATACTACTACACCTCTCAGTTATAAACATTCCCCCTGCCCACAACTTTGCAGCCTCGATGTCCTGTGACACACTGCCCAGGCTGAGCTGTAGAAACCTGGAGCTGCTACTCCACAATGGGATGGGGAAAGCAGAGCAAACCCCAGGACCTGGTCTGTGTATGGCTAGTCTGTCCTGCAGTAAGAGCCCAAAAATCAGGTGTGTCACCTTCACTGTTTCTCTTTTTTTTTTTTTTTTTCAGGGAAGTGAAAGCCCAGAATGGGGATGGCTCTGGAAACTCTGAAGCATTTGGATGGTTTCAGCAAAGGTTGGGAGTTGCCATTGTAGCATCTATTGAAAAAACAGTGGTTTGCATCACAAGAGTGGAATGAGATATAGTGATACTTGAGCCAAGTCACCACCGCTTCTCAGCACAGTTCAAGGTGTTGACTAGTTCTGGAGCAGCTGGCACCCCAGTTTAGGAAAGATCACTTCTTTCACCATCTTGTACAGTAGTGATTATAATCTGCCAGATGAATCTTTCCTTTCCTGGAGCAGAAATCTCAGTGACTGACAGAAGATCATATTTGGAGGCTCCACAGTTCTGAAAATGGCTTATTCTGGAAATCTGCCAGTGTCACAGCCTGGCAAAGTAGAGGGATCAGAATTACACTTGCTAGTCTTACGAACTGGAATTACACATGCTAGTCTTATGAACTGTTGCATCACTGCTGCAGGATGTTACAAGCTTCTGACTTTAAGGGACAGCTCTTTACTTTAGTCCTAGTATTGTTTCCATTCATTTCCACATACCTAAGACCTGGAAAAAAATATGCACTTCTCAAGTTTATTGCACTTTGAAAACGTAAAACTTCTCTGTTCAATAGCCATTGTCCATCTTAGCTAAGGAAGCCAGGAGAAAAATTGCACATGAAATCCCAGTAAGTAGACAACTGGATACCCACATAGATGGATATATTAGATGACAACAGGTATTCATTCATGCCTTGTGAGACAGAAATAAAACCACCTTATGCTCATTTCCTCCCTACACCTCCACCCTTTTCTATGGTTAACAGAAAGGATTCCTTTAGTACACAAGTTATTTTAAGATCTTGAACAACTTACATCTTTTTCCATGTGTATAAATAACTCCACCTGTTGCAGTATCACATATATGTGATCATTAAAACAGATGCAAGTAAAAATAGTATACTACATTTCAACTAAAAGTGATTCTAGGAACAAAGCAGATATGAGACACAGACTTTTCCTCTTTCAAAAAGATAAAGGGAATTCTCCAGTCTGAGGTGGATTTCCCAGGGTCAAAAACCCATCATGCACCCATCAACATTTTAAAAGTTACTGAAAATTTAAAAAATTAGAAATTTTCCCTGGTCAAGCTGTTGAAGTTCACAGACAATGTCTTGTCACTGCACACAGTAAGGATTGTCGAAGTGGTGCCAGGGAAGCATTAAATTTGTTTCAGCTTCACAAATTCGTGTGTTCCCTTTTCACTGTTGCATCTGAAGAAACCACAGTTCTCCAGGAGTTCATCAATGAAGTGCTTTTCCCTCATTTTCCAATACAGATCCAAGACACAAACTGAGAAAGCTCAAAGTCATTTTGTGATAAAGTTGGCACAACAAACGAGAATATGCAGCATCTGTGTCAAACTTTGCATGCTGTTCCTAACTACAGTGGAACAGCCATACTGCAGATAAGAGAGATCTGAGAGCAAACTTTATGCAACTTGTTCCCAGTAAACTACAAAGTCATGGTGCAAATGTGGTTATTTTTAAAGTTATATTTTGGCTTCTTTGTTTGGTGGTCATATCACATTTTCAGCACCTAGAAATCCTCCACTTATGACAGTGTCTGAATGAAATGTTGTCACTGACGTAACAATTATCTCCTCACCCTGTAGCTTTCAAGTTATGACTTAATGTTGAGAAAACTGTGGGCTAAGTGAGTGAAATAACTTCAGTACCTTCAAAGGATGTGGTTAGAATAGTCTGCAGGGGTGGGAAGAGAGTTTTCCTTTGCAGTTGGTAGAGCAGCAACAACAGAGTGGCTTTCAATTGCTTCTGTATCGCAGCTCAGGGCTTTTAGCCCCTGTCTGCTGCACCCACACACGATCTGGTGCAGTCACTTAAAAAGCATATAGCAACCTCTCAGCTCAAGGAGTCCTTTCAAAGCAAGATTCAGTCACCCAGGGGGCCAGCAATCTGTAGAGGCTGCTTTCTCTATCCCTGAGATGGAGTATCACATTGGCTCTGCTGCACTGGGACCACCCTATGCCCATGGTGGAGAAATAGGATTTGCTTTTCATTAATTCTGTTACTATAAAAAATTCCTGTAGGATATTCTGTAGTTAGAGCACTGAATCATTTCTGAAACTTCCTATTCAAATATTTGTTTTATATGGCAATGGTATTAGTAATGTGCAAGTTTTATGCACTGCTATTTCCTCCCACACCCATTGAAAACTAACAAGAGCCAGCCTGTCAAAATAAGCATGTGAATTATAGATCAGCTATAACATGCTTCAAATAGCCAGTGTTCCAGCCTAGGTGATACTATATAACTTTGCTTTACCTCTGCTTGAAAAACTGCACAGTCCACAATTCACCAAAAAAAGCCTACAAACTGAAGTCTGGAATTGCCCTATCTCATTTAAAATACTTAAATCGGGTACTTAACAATGGATAATTTTTTTCTATGGTTGATGGAAAGAAACAGAAAACTTCCTTTTAGCTCATCTCGTATTTAACTTATCCTTAAGGAGGGCCACCGCTGGCTCTGGGTTCTGATTTCAGCTTAGGTGCTTGTTACACACTTCATTTGCAATAAGAAAAGGAGCCAAGGCTACCTCTGAACCACCAAAAGGCTTGCAGGAAGGCTAAGCTCTTGCTTTCTAGTCTGTCCTCTTTCCACGGACTGAATCCATATATTGCCTTGGGGGCTGGCTCTGGCATTACTCTGTGGAGCCAGCCGCTCCTGATTCTGAATGCCTAGTACGTGTATGGCCCTGCAGGCTACATTCAAAATTATCAGCAAATGTGAGTAAGTAATGTGTCTGCAATGTTTGCTCATGTTGGGTAGCAAAAAGGAAAATTGACTCTGAGGAGCTTTATAGGGGCCTTATGCTACAGTATGACTGGGTAATTAAATAGCAGAGGAAATCCAATGTTGATAAATGCAAAGCAGTTCACAAGGGGGAAGATAACCTTAACTGCATGACCCAACAATGGGCTCTGATCACGGAGGGGCCACAGAAATCTTGGAGTCATTAATACAGCCATAGTCACAGACTCTCACATTTAGCATAGCAATTAGTAGTGATCAGAAATGCAAGTCAGTATCAAAAACTATTAGAAAGAAATACGGAACAAACAGTGTGCTGCTATAAATCCATACAGCTGCTGCATCCTGAATATTGAGTAGGATTCTGGTTTCTCATCCCAAAGTGTATAGCAGAAGCAGAAAAGAAACAGCGAAATTAGATATTTTATAAAGGAATTAATAAATAGACTGAGATTCTTCAGCTGTGAAAAGAGATGGGATATAATACAAGCTCTATAAAATCATGAACAGCAGGTAGAAAGTAAGTACAGAATTACTGTTTGCTGTTTCTTCTAATACAGTAACGAGAGGGTATCAAATGAAATTAGGAGGCTTGAATGACACAAGTTCAAACAAAGAGCTACTTTTTCATATATACAATTAAGTTACGGAATGCCTGGCCACAGGATGCTGCAGTTGCTAAGAGCACATGAGGGTTCAAAAAGCAAATCAGAAGAATTTGTGCTAGAGAAATCCACTGATGGATATCAAACAGAAAGGCACTGCTGCTGGTTCAGCAAGCAAATGGGTTGCAAGTCACTGGGAGATGAGCTGGAGAGACCACTATGAGGGTGTGCCATTATATGCTTGCACTGTTCTGTTCTCTGCCATGGACATTTGCTGTTGCCCTGTGTGTGAGAGAAGGCACTGTGTGAGATGGACCATTGGCCTGACATTGTAAGGTCATTTTATGGTTTTAGCGTACCTACAAAACTCTCATGCCTGAAGAGAAGAAAGGCTCATTTTCAGTAAGATCATATATCTTTTTGTCTGGTTGATGTCATCACTTAAGTAAATGGAGGGTAAAAAAATGCTCATGGAAATCCAAACAGGAAGCACTTTGCAAACAAAGAGGCACAGGCTGGTGCCTGCAGAGCTGCTACTCTTCATGCTCCATGGGATCTGAAAGAGACCTCTGCTACCTTCAGCCAGAGCACAGATGCAGAAGGACAATGAAATGATATTTTCTTTTTCTTCTTCATATTAGGGCAGATCCGATGCTTATCATTTGAAAGCTGTGACACACTTGGGCAGCAGCAGCACAGCGCCGACCCAGAATCATGACAGTAACTCTCTCTGGATAATGTTCTAATGATACTCAGGCCAGCACTCAAGGAAAACTCTCTGATTTTAGTACTCTCACAGAGTTCAGTCTTCAGTGCCAGCAGCATGGTCACACTGACAGTATAGCATGAAGCAAGGCTTTATTCCAAACAACCCAGAATTGGCTCATCTAACCAGCCCTACCTCTCGGTGTAGGGTGACCTTCCCGATTAGCCTTTTAAAAGCCTTTCACTATATATGGCACTTTCAGTCTTGGCAAGATAAATCTGAAGGGAGAGCAAAGGGATGTCTCATGATGCAAGTACTAAAGCATTCTTGGATTTCCAAGAAAAAATACACAAAACAACTTCCTGACTCAAAGAGAGCTGTATCTGGCATGGGAAACTTCTACAGTAGATCTCATCCTGACAGGGATCACAAAATTTAGAGTTTGCTTAGGTGGAAATGATAATGACTTGGTTGTATGTTTTCTGTCCTTTTAAAATGCATTTTACATGTTTTACACACAAGCAAGATAAAGTCCTAAGCAGTAAAATTTATACTCCTTGCCTTGGAAGATCCTGTTTCACAAAGCTGAAAAAAATTAAGAGATGTATCAGCCAGCCTGGAGGAGAAAATTTAAACTAACAAAAATGTGAATAATAATTTACAGCAACTCAGAAAAATTTCATTAGATCTTCAAAAAGCCACAATTAAGAAATGTGCATACTGGCTAAAACCAACATCCGTCTGAGGAGGGACTGGAAGAAAGTTAATATTTTGCCAATACTTCTGCAGACAAAATAGGGCAACCAGGTAATTATAGGCCTGTCAGTTTGACGTCTATTCCAGGCAGAGTGATGGAGTTGCTGATAGGAAAGTCAATTAATAAAGTATTAAAACAGTGCAATTTAATTAATGGCAATCAACACAGATTAATGGAAGAAAGATCTTATCAAATTAATGCGCTATTTTTATAAGACTACAAATTTGGTGGATAAAAGGAATTGTGGTAATATTTTATACTTCGACTTTGGATGTATTTGCCATACAGTACTATGAGAGATTCTAGCAGACATCAGAACTAACACAATGAACACATCTGGACAACCAACTTGTTTTAAAGCTAGCTAGAGTGGGACCTAACAACCTAACCTAACATGGGGCTCAGAGAGTGGGTTCTGCAGGGACTGCTCATCAGCCTTGTGCTTATTAACGATGCTTCCAGCAATGCAGAAGGAGGTAGTGCCTTTGCTAATTATACTCTCTGATGAACCAAAATTTGGAAGTGTGCAGAAGTGGGCAGTGCCTTTTTGGCATTGCTTGAGGAGCAGGTACAAAAGAAATACTAGGTGTTTCCATGTAACCCGACATAAAGAATCTATTTAAGAACAAATATCTTAGGCCTTACTTCACATAAGAAGAGTTCTTCTTTGGGAAGCCGAGACTGAAAAACAAACTGTGGATCCTGGCAGACCACCAGTTGAGCCCCAGAACCCTCCGAAATCATGTTGCCAAAAGGGCCAGTGCAATCTTTTCCTATGTGTAGAGGATAGCATCAAAGGGCAGTAAAAAGCTTATGTTACTTCTGCATTTGATATCAATAAAGGTCCTGGAATAATGTCAGTCCTGATGTCAGCAGCTCAAGAGGGATGTTATTGGTAGTTCAGGGAAGAACCACAAGAATATGAATTTAAAAAAATGGCAGTAAAATGGAGTGACTCCGCAGGGTAAGATTTAGATATTTAGATTTAGCATATCAAAGAAAAAGCTAAGGAATAACTTGATTATGGTTTGTAAATGCTTTCACGTGGAATGGACACTATCTAATAGGGGAGTTTTCGCTCTGGTATAAAAATATACAAGGAAATCCAATGGAAAGTTGAAGGCACATTATTTCAGTTAGATTAAGGATAGGAAACTATTGCAAACATTTACCATTTGCTGTGATAAGCTGGATGTCTTTTCTGTCTAGTCCTTCTCAAGTCCTGCCCTTGTTCAAAAGGAATCAATTCCAGGTAAGGTAATGACCCATGTTTTAGAGTCAGAAATAGCCTTAAGGTGGTTTATGCCCTTTACGTCTGTGAGTGAAGCTGTAACTATATCAACATACATTTTTAAGTAAATAAAGATATTTCTGAATGAAGAATGGGATCCAAATTTAGCTAATAGAAGTTTCTTGTGTACATCAAGAGGTGCTTCATGAATGATGGGGATGGTATTTCTCCCTAGCTCTGCTTTGGGAACCTGCTTATTTTTCAGTGCTACCCAAAAAGCTGACAACACAGGATTACAATGCGGTTTTGGAGAACAGCTCCTGGAAGCACATCCAGTTGTCATGTTTTCATCTCACATTCGCCTCCACCAGCATCATGCTGATGGGTGCAACTGAGGAACCAAAATCTGGCTAAGAGGGATCTGGTTCAGGTCATGCACTTGTCTGGAAAATAAATTACCAAGGAAACACATTCCTCAAGTGTAAAATGAGTGTTATACACCCCTAAAAGAAAGGAGAGCTTAATGGCAAGTGGCTGGAGTGTGTTCAATCCTAAAATGTTAGGAATAACTAGTCATAATATTTCATATCTTGGCTTACATATAAGGGTTTCCCTGGAATGTGCAAACATAGCACTTCTCTCCCTGATCTTACCACCATGGCTGTGCTGTACTCACCAGGCCCGTTACAAAAGAAAGAAGCCCCCTGGCTTTTTCTTCTCTTAGCAATATCAGTATAGCTTAAAATATGGGAAATACAAAAGATGTGGCACTTACATCTGACCTGTGAGGGAGTGTTTTTCCTCTGGTAATTTCATAAAGCTAAAAGAGGGGGATGTTCAGAAGAGATTTCCACATGTAAGATTCACTTCCATTAGCAAGGGATAACATTGATACGGATATACATAACACAACCACTTTTTAATTTCTGGGATTGGTGCCATATGTGAATAATGAGAGTCAGCGGTAACAGAGAAATGTAAGGTCTAACTGGGGGAGCCAACATCCCACAGCCTTGACAGTCAGATTTGGAGGGCAGTGTTGTGATTTAGAAGGTCAATTTGCTTTTGCTTATGTTATCTGAGACCATCAGCAATGCATCCAACATACAGATGGAGATTTCTAAACTACCATGAATGGTTAGACTGGGAACAAACTGTGGTCACAGCTTCAGCTAAGATCTTGGGATGTAATACTATTGCTTCGGAATATCTAATAACTGGGATCCTGAACCAGAGACAAAGGTCACTGTTTCCAGAGCTGAGGACTGCTTTCCTCTTAGGCAGAACATTCTCCTATACACAGAGATTTGTTCTGAGGACAAGATACTTCTTAGGTCTCAGATGAATAAACATCTGAAAGCAAACCTCATAACACTTCAGTTAACAGGTTTTTTTCTTTACAATTTCTGTACAATATAACTAGAAGGCAGTTTGCAGAAATGTTGGACCTGCTTCTCTCTCTTTCATTTAACTGGCTTCTGTACATAAATTACTTTTTGGAGGGTTTTTTTTTATTGCACTGTAGTTGGTTGTAAATCTTGCACTGAGTTATTCAATAACACCTTTTCTTTTTGTTTTCTGAGTGAAGAATGAAGCCTAAGGCTTGATTCTGACTGCAGATATGGCACATAAGTATTTATCCTTACATACTTTACTGTATCCTTATTTCACACACACGTAAGCCCCATACGTGCAGTTCATGCAAATGGTACATTTCTTGTTCAAGTTACCTCTTGATAGCAACTCATTTAATAAAAAAATGGACTCAGATACCAAAAGTCAGAATCATGAGATTTTTTTAAAGAACAGATGCTTGTCTCCATGTCTTTGAATTGCCCTTTTTGATGTACAGAGAAAAGACTTGTCCCTTTATTGTCCCATGATTTACCACTTTCCTTAGCTTTCCTTACTCACATACTATAGTTCTAGTGTAAGTGATAACCAAAAATTATTGCAAAAAACAGAAAAAATATATCCAAGTTGGCATGGGGATCCAGCCTTGACAACTAGTGGGGAGGTACTTGCAAGCATATTTTGAGCTAGCTACTTAGATTAATTTTGCTGAAATTAGACTGTCTTCTCAATATGACAGTTCTCAACATTTAATAGTTGTTTAATGCTCCCATTAGGCTCAGCCCTAAACTTTGTACATCAGTAAAAAATAAAATTAAGGTCTTTCTTTTACCACTTCAAAAATTATTATCCTTTTTGTTCTAGCTTGTGTTTGTACGTTGCTGGTAATACATTTTCTGTAAAGGGACAAGGAGCAGACTGACCTGGAAAAGGAAGTCTTTTAAATGTAGAACTGTCTTTGATCACTCACAAGACTTTTGCTCTGATCTAAGCTCATTGACCTCAATGGAAGAAAGACTGCTATTGGCTTGGAGGGGAGGCTTGGCTTCTGTCCACACAGCGTCCATATTCACAAAAGCAGATGTTAAAAGATAAAACAGATTGAAAGTCACTGTTACAGAAAAAGATACTTTTCTTTGCACAAGGTCAGATTTATGACACATTTTTCACTTAATTTTTTCTTAGTCTCTGAAACAGGAAACTCCAATTTCTATATCTATTTTTGCTTTTTACCTGCAGATAAACCACTGATACAGAATAGAGGAGAGTTTGGTGGATATTTTCCATAGCATGAAAATCTAAGTCCTTCTCCATAGACTCTTCTGGGATATCGAAGAATAGGAAAAAGGAAAATAAGGCTCCAGGAAAAACACACCCCCAACTGCATTTCATTCAAAAAGAGACATTCCAGAGAGCAACTCAGCACTATAGTAATGGACAACGTCATCAAAGAAGTGGATATTTGCAGAGTCCTTTTAAAAGATAAAGAAACTTCTAATTGGATTGTCTCTCTTGGTGACAGTTTCCAGACAAGGTAGATCAGCACAATGAAGTCCAGAGATCAAAAGTCACTCAGTAAACAGTCCTAGAAGGAATCCTTCCCAACTCACTTGCGGGAAAGAAGGCAATCTTCATTCCGATGTGTCTAAAGAAAGATCATGGGGAGCTATGATAGTTTTGTCATATGCCATTCTTCTGGCTACTTCTTTGGTACTATTGATTCAGTAAGCATTTTACAGTGCATATTCAGAAAATTTCTCTCATTGAGTGAGAAAATATAATAAAACAATATTTGCCACTACCAACACAGTTTATTTCAAACAAGAGTTTCTAAATAGTGTGAACATGACATTTAAGCTTGGACCAGCCAACTGCATCCCTTTAGCCCCAACATTGTGGCTGATGTGTCTCAAGTCACACATCTCTTCTCATTTGGTTAAGCACCACAGCTATGGGAGACTGGCAAGTGTTAGGCATAACTTCAGTGCTGACTTAGTCTTCAGATTTTGATCCGACTTTTATGACCTGATTCCTTCTCACATCTCACATGCTATATGTTGACCTAGCTCTACAACTTCAACTGAATGACACAGACAGACTAAAACAACAGGCAGAGGATTATGTACACCTAATACCGCTATGAAACACATAAAGTGGTTTACTCATTCAGAGCTTATTCCTTTAACATTGCACTAAAATGGCAATATCTTCATTGACATATCTGAGAGCAGAAGCAAAGTCTACAAAGTGTTAGGTTTGGGGAAGGATGAAATAGAAAAAGGAGTGAAATAATTAACATATTCTGAAAGAGTAAACTCACCCTATGAATAGATGACTGTCATTCTGCACTACATGTATCCTTCTATACCTCTTACGGTAGAATTAAATCTAGAACCCAAAAAAATCAGGAGTTTCCAACCAGAGCCTTAGGACAAACTAGACTTTTCATCCCTTTCTCCTTTCACTCCTTTCTCCTGTTGGGCTTGGATGCTCTGGGTAGCCTTTCCAGAGTTGCTAGGGACTATGGCTCCAGCTGATGCTTGGTTATTAAGAAAGTTAAACAGAAAGTATTCATCTAGAGAACAAAGGTTGATGCAAGAGCCTGGGTCTCTCATGTTTTGTCATAGTCAGAAGGAGCATGCAGCAGGAGAGGAAGGGAAAATTGTGTAAAAAGCCATCTACTAAGAAAAGAATGTTTGATTTGGATCACAGGATGTGATACTGGAGAATGTATTGCATAACTTTATGGCTTGTCCTTATTTGCAATGATTCAGTATCCAGAACTGCTCATCCCATTTCTAAAAATGGTATTGAAAACTTACAGAGTATTCAGAGGTGATGGGAATAAGTGAGGAAAGAGAGGAAAATACCTTTTCATTTTACAGCAAATAGCAAATACTGGGTCTGCAGGTCATCCTACAGGTTGTTCAGATCACTGGTTCTACGTTCTTCCTCAGTACTCAAGTGCAATTCACCAGGTCAAATCTTCTCTCTTGTCAGAGACTCAGCTTCTCCATGCCATACTGAAGATCATGACAACCCTTTCTAAGTGATATTTATCTTATAACTTATCTTATAACAGGGTAAGTATAGCTCTTAGTGTGGAGGACAAGACATGAGGCTAGTGCAGTGCTGTGGAGAGACAGCTACCCCTCACCACAGCTACTTCTGGAGCCTCCCCTGCCAACACTAGCCCCAGACTGAAAAATCCCTGCAGTCTCTTTGGAGCCCTGTTCAGAGGAATTTCTCTCTGTCTCAAAGCAAGCACCTCCAGGACAACCTTCTCCATCAGGGTAATTTCATTATTACCATGCTCACTTTTTCCTATCCCTTGAAGAGAGGCATCACCCAAACCTGCAGGTGTTCACCCCAAAACAACCCTTCTCCTATTTCTGATCTTCCCCTGTGCAGATGAGGGAAAAGAGAAGTCAAAACATGAACAGTCCCCTCAACACTGCCCTGCAAAGGCAGGACAGAGCCGTGCTCTCCCTACAGCCCTGTTCTCTTCTTCGTGTTTGTTTGTTTGGGGTTTTTTTTCTCTCTGTTTTTAGTGGAGGGAAGAGGAGTGAGTATTTGGCTTGGTTTGGGGTTTTTTGGTTTTATTTTTCGGTTGTTGCTTTAAAGGAATTAACCACCAACACCCATACAAAAACTAGGGACTAAATGTCAGGCTCGTTAGGAGTTCAGGGAGCCGCTCATCAAACTTTTACATATATCCAAACTCCTTTTATTTAAACAAAAGAGGACAGAGTAAAAAAAAACCCAGCAGCCTGCAGTGGTGCTGGGCGGAGACAAACCGACCTCATTCATGGCTTTCTCTGTGAAAAGGTTTGCGTTTTCCCCTTGTCTCCCACTCGTCCCTTCATCACCCCGTCCCACCCCCCTTTTAAGTTTGGGACGGATTAAGACAAGTCTGGAGCCGGGAGAACTCCTCCCACCCGACAGCACGGGGAAACAACCCCTTATGCTCCCCTAAGTACGCGGGGACCGGCGCTGGCCGGAAAAAACCGATTGCTTCATTGAGAAAAAAAAGCCGGCCCGCACACGCGACACTGCGCCGGCCCCGCGCCCAGCGGCGCGGCGGACTCTGCTTTTAGGGGCGACTGTACCATTATCGTTATTCCTATTTATTTATTCTTTTGACATTAAAATTAACAAAAGCATCTCAGACCCAACCGCAAGAGCAATTCCTCAGGAGGCTGGACCTGCCGGAGCTGTGTCAGCGAGGGAGCCGCAGTCAGCATCACAGCGCTGGTGAACACGCACACCCCGATACACGCACACCCCGAAAGCCCTGACCCGGCGGGCACCCCCGAGCCCAGCCGAGGGCTCGGGGGCTGCAGAAGGACGTCTCACCTTGTTTACCCCGAGCGCGGCAGCCGCGGGGGGAGGTAGCGGGGCGGGGCGTGGCGGCCGGGGCGGGGCGCGGCGCGGTGGGCGGTGGGGCCGGGCCGGGCCGGGC